>NW_007730309.1:95444-167345 GCF_000696425.1 Galeopterus variegatus | reverse complement strand
AGCCGCGATCGCGGCTTCGCTTTCCTGGTGGTCAAAAGTCAAAAACTGTGACATCCGATAAGACCCAGAACTTATGTTTCCTCTTGATAATATCCTGCGTCCCCTTGCCCACTTTCAGCGCGATGAGAAAGATTTCTATTAAAGAGGAGCAATTCTCAGAGTTCAAAGTAATATGTTAGAGTAATTATTATCCTCCCCGAAAAGATGGGTAATAATTTGGTATGACGCTTAAAGGAACAAGTTAAAAACACTCCCTCCCAAAAAGGAAGTGACATTTAGGTAGAGTGTATCAGTGAATGACCTGAGATGGAGACACTTCAGGACCCCTTTCAAGAGCAATCTGAATAATGTTGGTTTTAGCTTTTTTTCGTATAATAGATTTTTGAAAAACTAAATAATTGAAATCCTTTAGGTAGAGTGTATCAGTGAATGACCTGAGATGGAGACACTTCAGGACCCCTTTCAAGAGTAATCTGAATAATGTTGGTTTTAGCTTTTTTTCGTATAATAGATTTTTGAAAAACTAAATAATTGAAATCTAGGTCTCTTAATTAACCCCATTAACAGAAACGTATTTGACATGCTTTTCCTTTAAAAATCCTAATTTTTAATGAATAAAAAATCATTTTTCATTTAGACTCTCAGTGGCGGGTTATTTCCTTTCTCTCCATTTACAGGTCTCTCATGACAGCTTTTAGAGCATCCAATAATCAGGTTTTCTCAAGGAATATCAGAGCTGTGAGGCTCATCGGGGTTTGGTAACAAGGGCCTCAGTTCTCCTTGGGCTTGAGGGCTCTATTGTTACACACCTGCCCAAGCTTCTCGTATATTCCTCAGTTTTGCTTTTCCTTTATGGAAGTCTTAGGAATTCTTAAGTCTTATAAGTTGTATGAAAAATTGCAGATTCCCACTCACATAATAAAAAGATGAAGTGGGCCTGTTGCAGACTTTCCAAATTATTGCTTCCTGCAGGCTTGTTTTTTTCTAAGACATGTAATGAAATATAGATTTCTGTTTCCTTGATTCATTCATTTAGAAGTCTTTTGAGCCTCTCCTTCTGAGAAGCACCAGCTGACCCCGGGTCAGGACTGACTTGCCTTCAGGCCACATTCTGCTTTACTGAAATATTCCTGTGAAGGAACACTGTCATGAGAAGTCCCACAAATGACAAAACCTCTGGGGCCAGTCAGTTCAGCACAGCAGCTGCCCTGAGAGTAGACGGAACTCTCAGAGCCTTGTGGGGTTTGGTTCTCTCTAGGGAACTAAGCAATGAGAAATTGTTCCAATGTAGGTGCAGGCGTTTGGCACAGGGGGTCCCGTTCCTAGGGAAGACATGACACCTCTCGACCTTGTTTGGCATTTGATGTGACCATAGTTTTGCTGGTATTTGTCCTGGAGAGAGTTTCAGTGTGATCACTACCTTGCTATTCCCTTCTTGTCCCCAGTCCCCATCATCCCAAGTTACTTGTACAGCATTAAGCATGAGAAAAATGCTACAGAAATCCAGACTGCCAGGCCGGTGCTCACAACCGCCACTGCAGGCAGCTTCCAGAGCATCTTCTCCTATTACGACAACTCTACCATGTTCACCGGGAACACCACCAGAGACCTTCAGGGAGGGCAGCTGCGTAAGGCCACCACACAGCATGTGGTGACCAACACGTCCACTACTTCTTCCGACTGTCCCAGTGAAGACAAAGACCTCCTGAATGAAAACGTGCAAGTTGGCCTATTGTTTGCTTCCAAAGCCACCGTCCAGCTCCTCACCAACCCTTTCATAGGACTGTTGACCAATAGGTAGGTTATATTATTTTGGTCAAAGGGTTTTATATGTATGTCATTCCAAGCTCATCTGCCTCTTGGAATTCTGCTTATTTTTCACTTAGAATCTGGTGAATCAGTGGTGGGTGAGCTGGGGATAACCCAGTCTCCTTCCCCTTATGTCCCTGTCCTTGGCTAATCACCATTTTCTATTTGTTCCACCTTTCCCTTCTCCCATCTGTTGCTCAAAAAGTAAGGAAATATCAAAGAAGACAGAATAAAGAGGACCTCCCCAGGTGGGAGAGCTTTGTTTCTGTCTAAATGCCAGGTTTCAGATGAGTACATTTGTCAGAATCGCCCTTGGGCAGCAAGAACCCCGCAGCCACCATAGCCGTGGTCAGGTTTTAGTGCTCCGTGGCTTTCTCTTGTCTTTCACCTCTGGTCATGCACTTCCTTGTAGAAAGCCTGGTGCTTTCTTTTACAGCTGGCACAGGCAAGGCTCTTGTAGATGCCCAGGTGGGGAATGTGGGGAAAGATCATGCTTCTGCTGCATGGATGAAGCTTGTAGCTGATGCGGAGGCCATGGACTATGTTCCTTCCCTTCTGCTGGCTGCTTTGCTGTGTCCACATGCACACAGGGGAGAGAATTGAGGCTATTGTCTGGATAATCCAAGCTGCCCAAACCGGCTCTATATTAATCTGGATGTTCTGTTTTTGGATCTGCTTTATTTGAAATAATTGTTCACTTCTCCATTGTTGGTGACCATGCAGCAAGTATTTGTTCTTCTGCAACTGAGATGGCCCAGTTCTGCCAGGTACGTGGGGGCTCAGAGCGCAGGACAAGGAGCTTGCAACCGAGGGGAGGAGACAGTCCCCAAAGGCACAGGAGCTGGCACAGTTGAGTGAGAGGGGGTGGCAGCCTTGTGTGCAGTGTGTAGCATCACAGGCAGAAACGCAAAACTGGTACAGAGGGGAGTGCCAGAGTACTGCCTGCAGCCCAGGCCCAGAAGGAGGAACGAAGACAAAGACTAGAGACAAAGAAAGACAATGGGTGGGGGAGGAGTGAACCAAGGAGACCAGGGCTGGGCCCGCCGTGAGAGGCCCCAGGGGCTAGCTAGGGCCGAGAGGAGTGGGGCAGTTGGGAGCCAGGAGAGATTCCCAAGCCGGATTGAAGAGTCAGTGAGCCCATCACTATTTTTAGCAGGTCAGCCCAGCATCCTGGGTAGGCTGGGAGCAGGGAGGTCTTTAAATTACCTCAGTTTTGGTGTGGGAAGGAGGGGCAGGACAGGCTACATAATTTGTGGGGCCCAGTGCAAAATGCCAATGTGGGTCCCTTGTGCAAATAGTGTGAAGCATTTCAAGAGCAGCAGCAGAGCGTTAAAACAAGCATGGGGCTCTTCTGAGAGCGGAGCCCGCTGGGGTGGGAGGTCGATGAGGTGAGGAGGCCTTGGGTGTTGGAGGGGCTCAGAGGGGGTATGGCAGATCTGGCATTCCCCCAGCACAGCTGTCCTGGGACACACGGGGCTTGCTGCTGGTGTACCCATAGTGAGCTGGACAGGAGCACATTTTCAACTTCTGCAGTTTCATTTTCTGGATTGAGTAGTGCCATTGAATCAATTTTAACAGTCCCAAGCCACGTCTATATCTCTAGTTTGTGCAGAGCAATATTATAAGGCAGCTACATAAAATGTGCTAAGCAAATTAACCCAGCGATGGCTTATTGTGAGCCCACCAAGAAGCACCATTATCAAGGTGACATTTGGCAGCTCCTCTATTCTCTAGAGGAAAACCAAACAGACCTCAGTAGTTGCAGGATTGTTTTCTTTCTTTTTTCAAGACTAAGAGTGCTTCTTAAAATGCATTTGGTATAATTACAGAAAATGGCTCAGGGTTTTGTATTCTGAGAAAGCAAACAGCTCAAATACTGTATGTGAAAATTGAGGACATTATGGTAATAATGCCCTGCCAGTCACTGGGGCGGGAATGTTACTAGCTGTACAGTGTACGACAGTACTTAGAAACTTGGCTGAAATGAGGTGAGTATTCCAATTTCCCAAATGCAAATAGCAAATGAAAAGCTTTTTAAAAATCTCATCCTTGTTTTTAATGCTTTGCTTAGGCCACAGGGAAAAAGCTTGTTTAAAACCAGTGAGAACTTTCCCATTAAATACGCCAATGCTCCAAGGTTGTGGCTACCGAAGGCTCATGTTTGGGGTGCCAAAAAAATTGTCTTCGCAGAGAAACCTAATTTTGGTTTATAACTTCTAAAATTTAGTCTATTCTTATGTTGAGTAATCCGCTTAGCAAAATTTTAATCTGCAACTGGTTCTCCAGCTACCCAGCAAATTTAAAAATGGTCTTCATCTTCTAGTGCTACCTGGTAGTGTGGAAATGCTACACTCTAGTATTGATGTAGGCAAAATAATGGTGTGAACTCTGTTGTCCCTTCAGCATGAGCATGATCCGTAATTTTTCTAATATTTTCCAAGCCTGGTGGATATGAATTTGGGGAATTGCAGCTCTTCTGGTCACCCCAAGACTCTGCTTCCCCCATAGTTCAGATGGAAGCAGTAGCTGGGAAGGGACAAATGTGCCTCTACAGTCTTCCCTTGTGAGCCATTGCAAATAGGCTTTTGATGTAATTTGTGCCAATCACATCCTCATTTACCAACAAGATGTATGACTCACGTATTCAGTGTTGTAAAGAAGTGTGTTTAAAACAGCATTTTAAAGTTGATTAATATGTTTCTGACTAAAGAGTACTTAAAAACATCACATATGACTCACGGTTTCAGTGTTGTAAGCAAGTGTTCTTAAATAGCATTTTAAAGTTGGTTATTATACTTCTGATTAAATAGTAGATAAAAACATGGAACATCAGAGTTGGCAGAGACTTTACCAAAAGCTTTTGGGCCAGTCCTGGTATTTTACAGGCACAGGAGTTGGCAGCTCAACAGGAGAAAGTATTTGCCCTGGTTAGCGGCAAGGCTGCAGCCAGGTGTCCAGACTGTCATGGTTTCGAGGCTCTCTTCTTGCCCCCTTTCTATTCTTTCTACCTGCTTACTACCATACAGTTTGTACTTTTAGCTACTAAAAATAAAGAATGCAGGGCAAAATCTGTCTTTCTTGTATCTACCTGGGCCCTACCTGGTCGTACCAGGCTGAACCGGTAAAAGCCCAAAGAGTGAGTTGTTGATTGCTATTTTTTAATTAATGGGCAGGGAGTTTATAAAAAATCAGCCTGATTTGGGGGGACATGGACCCTCCCCACCTGGCCCTGGAAAAATACACTCTTTTTACCAGCCCCTGCTGATGTGAGCTGATCCAGCTGTGTACATTTCCAAAGGCATGTGGGGGAAGCTGCCTGAAAGCAAGCTGGTCAGTCAGTCCTTTCTAAAGCCTCTTGTCTTAATCTAAGGGGGACCCACTCTGGAATGAGACACCCTACATCACTCAGGTCACAACCCAGACTTCTGTATTCATGGTCATGTTGGTGCCATGTGAGTGGCTTTTTGTGAGTAAGGATACAGGAAAGATAGGTTGCCTGTCTGCTGTTTTAAATACTGGATAAGAACTCATGCCAAACCCTGAAAATACAAAATAACAATTCTTGGGAAACTTTTAAGTGTTCATTTGGGTGGCAATACAAGTTTTTCCTGTTATTTACTGTTCAGGTACTATACTTTTACTGAACATGTGTGACCAGATAAGGATCAAAGGACGTTTGGTTTTGGCGTGCGTAGTGATCACATATTCAATAACACACTCTCTAAAGCCTGAGGATGCTTGGTCGACTTGAATTCCATCTTGGAGGCTCGTGTGATTTATTTTATAATTCCAGTTGAACTATTCATTGCATGATTACTATTGTGTATAAAAGGTGATAGCAGGAACTATACTAGTGACACCTGTCATTATTTGGTCTAATAAGTGAATTTTAGACATGTAAGTATGTAAAAGCAGTGTTCAAGGCAGATAATGTGAAAAGGCCTTTCCATTTCTCTTTTTCACACATCAGGTAAAGATGTGCCATCATGGTCTTCGCTTGCTTAGCCTAAGGTTTAAATGGTAGTTGCATCTTTAGAACCAAAAGATATTGCAAACCAACCAGCTGGCTTGGGAAAGAGTTAACTCCACTGCTAGGGGCGACTCTCTTGGCTTCCTCCTTAGCTTGTCATTGTTTCGGTGATCTGCTTTTTATCAAGCCAGTGTCAGTGGCTTCATTTATTTCCATAGTTACCTGGTGTATTCAAAAGCAGTTATTTTTCCTCGTAAATCTTAGCTAACATCTGAACGGCAGGGAGGAAGCCAAAGGGCATGAAATCTCTACGATCTACTGTGGTTATTTTTTTTTCTCTAGCTTCAGCCAGTTGGTCTGCAGTGGGCTTTGTAGGAATAAGCAGTGACCTTTTCAGCTTCTCTGTGGACAGGGAAACCAGCTGTTCTGAAGAGGGATCTCCTGTCCTCAACATTATTAGGGTGGTAGGGAGGGGAGGATGGTGTATTCTCCTCTGAAATCAGCAGAAACTGGCAGTGGAATGACAGCCTTTCTCGTGGGGGCAGAGGCTCCTTGAGCTGTGTGTCACAGACCAGGGCTTACACCTAGGAAAGTGAGAAATGCATGGCCCGTGCCATTCCCTGTACTGGCCAGCCTTTGTGGTTCCTTCCCGCCTTGCCGTTGGGTTATTCTATACATGCTTTGTTAAAATACCAAAGGAATTAAAACCCACAAAACAGCAATGTTTCTAAAGAAAACACAGCACCTGGACTAGTAAAAAGCACCCTCTGTAGGCTCACAGCCCTGTGGTGTTCACTGAAATGGTGCACCCTCCATCCTAGCTGCTCCTGTGACTGATGTCCCCACTAAACTGTATGCCAGCTGGGCCTGGCACACGTGAGACACACTCAAGGTATGCCTGTCACCCTGAATTTGGGTCAAGTTGCTTACTTTCCCTGAGCCTCAGTGTTGCTATCTGAAAAACAGGCATAAACCCAGCTGCCTCATGGAACTGCGGTGAGAATCCCAGGCCGCCCTGCATGCTAGTTCCCTACTTGTAGGCATGGGGAATACCCAGGTCTCCTGGTAAGAAGGGGCCTTGGTGGCTTCCAGCCCTCCCCAGTGTGTCCAGCTTACTGTGGCCACCAGTCAGACTACAGACTGGGCATAGTGGTGGTTTGGGAGCCACAGACAGGGGTTGTCACATTTTACCTGGTTTTGTCCTGAAGCCACCCCATGCTCCAGCCTGCAGTCTGTGAAGGGACCACAGATGTCTCATTTGGCTACAAGGTTGCCCCTGGGGCCAGAAGGGCTCCTTGTTAGAGCCATATAAACAGCCAAAATGAAGGACTAGTGAAAGAAGAGTTAAGCTCCTAATTCCAACAGCTTTGACACTATATACTGGCACTTCAGTTACTAGATATTCCAAACATATGTTGAAAGGGGTGAGAAGCCTATGTTTATTTCAGGGCAGCTGGGAACGGTATTGTCTTTTTTCCATTCTTTCCGGAGAAGTGCCATAGTTGCTGAAAATAAACTGCCTGCAAATTCTCTCTGAACTTTCTGGAGTTGACTTTACTCAGCATCCAGCAGTAAGACCCCCGTGCTGGGTTTCTTTTGTCTACATGAATAAGGAGCACAGAGCAGTCAGCTCAGGGCTGGCTGGGACGAGAAAAGCTGCCATTTGGTGGCCATCTGAAATGCTCTTCAGAATACCCGTGTCTTTCCTGGTTCACCCGATTCGTTTGGAGCTCCCCTAGTGAGTTACAAGCTCGTCTCAGTTCACAGGAGGGTTTGTAGGAGGGAGACTGAATGGCTGGGAATCTGTCATTTTGAGATGCTATTTGTGTTTTTAGTATTTGGTTTTTGGATACACATGAAACAGCTTTAAAAAAAATATGGCTATGATCAGGAGAACTTTTGGAAGGATTCCATTTAAAGACGCATACGCCCTTTGGCTACCTGGGGAGTTGGTAAAGTTTGCAAGGAAAAGCCTTGGTCTGCAGGGAATGGCCCAAGTGAAATTAGCCCGATGCCATTTGACAAGTCACTTTTTTGTGTTTCAGTTTCCTCACCTGTAAAATAGGCAGTGATTATCTGTCCTTACCATATCACTGAGCCGGTGGTATAAGTGCTTGGAGAGTTGAGTGTAACCTATAAATGGAGGTGTGGTGCTTATGATGTTTTATTATCACCTGGAATAGAAGAGCCCTTCCAGACTGTGCCTGGGGCTCAGGACATGTGGCCCTTCTACCTTCTTGGATTCATTTGGTTACTCTTCAGGTTCCTGAGGGTCCAGGGCTGGGTTGTTCTGGGTTGGAGTAAACCTTCAATAGGGCAGTAGCTCAGCCAGTATTGGCCCCTTCTGAGAGCAGGAGGGCCAGAAGCTGCCTGTACCTCCTGCCCCCCAGGCTGTTTGCTCAATACACCAGAAACAGAAAGGGAAAGGACGGAAGAGGATGAAGGAGGAAATGGAATTTCTGAAGCACGTTCTGTGCTCCAGGCACCCCGGTAGATAGTTTGACATCCACATTTCTTTCTATCCTCCAGTCCTGGGAGGTGGGTGGTGGTCTCTCAGTGGGGCTGAGAGGAGACCCCTGGGTTAAGTGACAGGGCTGGACGTCCAGCCAGACATGTGGTATAGGAAGGCCAGGGTCTTCCCACCACCCCTGCTGGTCCAGTGCCAGAGCCCTATGTGGGCAGTGGTCTCATGGAGCAGTTTGGATTTTGAATTTTTGCACAGAAAATGAGTCCTGTCTTTGTAGGCTGGCCTCATCGGGGTCGACAGGAAGGTGGGTTTTAAAATCATTCTTCCTAATGCCTCTTAGAGGTAGTGCGGTTGTCTCTGCTGCCAGTTGAATCACTTGAAGGCCTTTTACCCGAATCATTTTATTACAGGTGTCCCTTTGGGGAAGCTCTAGCAAGGACTGTAATTAAAGGAATGAAAAAATGACAGAAATAGGGGCTGTGTAGTTTGGATGTGTTCTGGGTTGCTTGCCAATATTGTGTTAACATTTATTCCAGAGAAATTTCTGTTCAGAGTGGCAGTCCATAAATGTATTCACGTTCCAAGACAGTCAAACACAAAAAGGTCATGTAGGAAGCACCAAGTATATGAACTTTTAGAAAAGTCTACCGAACACTTATCTGCCTAATCCCAAAGGATAACCAAGAGAGATTCAATACAAAGCCTTAAAAAAATACCCTGCAGTCACCGGATTTTCCTTGTGTTTGTGTTTTGCAGAATCGGCTATCCAATTCCCATGTTTGCGGGATTCTGCATCATGTTTATCTCAACAATTAGTAAGTGTCTGATGTTTGCCTTCTGAGTGTGGGTCTCAGGATGGGCTCTGACGCCCATGAGTCAGGAATTAAGAATAAATCTGGGAGGAGGGATTGTGTATTGGCAACAATTGCAGAAAGAAGTTGATAGATAAAGGTCTTCATGGAGAAAAAGCATGAGGTGGTTGATGTGGAAATGCTCCATCGGGTTAAGTAAGGACTTCAGAAATGTCCCTGTCTTCGGTGGTTTGAGTTGGGATGGCCCTGATGTGCGGTCCTGGCCTCCTTCTCTCGGCAGTGTTTGCCTTCTCCAGCAGCTACGCCTTCCTGCTGATCGCTAGGTCGCTGCAGGGCATTGGCTCCTCCTGCTCGTCTGTGGCTGGTAGGTGTGGCATGCCTGGGCAGGACGGGCAGGTGGGGGCTTTGGTCTGCTGGGGAAAGAGTTAGCTGGACTAATTCAGGGAGCCAGGGTGGTGGGAGTGGGAGTTCTCGGAGAAGGTACCTTCCTTCCTCTTGGATTCTGCTTGGTCTTATGTTGTAGTTCATCTCACAGGTTTGGGAAGGTCACAAGTCAGCTGGGGAGGGAAGGCAGTCACAGATTATTCTTTTCATGTTCTGCAGCGCTTGGCTACTGACCTTTTCTCTTCCTGCTCAGGGATGGGCATGCTTGCCAGTGTGTACACGGATGATGAAGAGAGAGGCAATGCCATGGGGATCGCCTTGGGAGGCCTGGCCATGGGGGTCTTAGGTGGGTAGGGGCCACGGTGTGGGCCAGCTGGTAGCAGGGGCCTGTCTGGCATTGGACAGTGGCAGTGCTCACCCAGTGACCGTAGCCACAGCAGGCTGAGTCCACATCGACAGACTCCCCAGCTGTTCCTTTTTTATTTCCTACTTTCATGGAGACTTTGAAAAATGGTGGGAAGACCTGAGCTGGGAGGACCTGGGCTTCTCCTGCCTGGAGACTTCCCTGGGCCCAGATATGAAACAGAGGATTGAACAGGGTGGTCTGCCCCATCCTTTCCTCTCGAACATTTTGTGAGTTAAGATTGGAGAGAACCTTCTGGTCTTCCGTGTGCGCCTCCCCCATCTGCTCTGGCTGACCTCCCAGACTAGGGGACAGGTAACATCCACCTTTGTCTTTTATATCCTGGCCTTCACTTTGGAGGCTGCAGTTCCTATCTGTGCTGGTTTACAAGGAATGAAGTCCTTGTTTACCCATTTTCCTGTGCTACAGAAGCAGTGCAGCCCTGTGACCTGGATCTTGTTTTTCTCTTATCTTTGCTTTTTGGGTGACCTTTTTAGGCTTTTGCCCATTTCTCAGGTGAAAAGCCACTTGGAGGAAGTTGCCAAGACAACTTAACACTCACTAAACTGTAGGGTGACCACCCCAAACCTTTTTTGGGACAAAGTAGAGAGAAACAGAGGAAACAAATGCATGATTGGAGTATGAGGGGGCATCAATTCCTGGGGGCTGGCACTGGCCTCTCTTTCTCTTCCTTGCAGTGGGCCCCCCCTTCGGGAGTGTGCTGTACGAGTTTGTGGGGAAGACGGCCCCGTTCCTGGTGCTGGCTGCCTTGGTGCTCTTGGATGGAGGTGAGTGAGTCCACTTGGGCTCCTTGGCTGTGACCTTGAAATCCCTGACAGCACATGCTCTGGACTGGACCTGCTTTCTGAAAGGGGATTGTCTTTCTTTTTTTCTCCCTTGTAGCTATTCAGCTCTTTGTGCTCCAGCCGTCCAGGGTGCAGCCGGAGGTAAGCAGCTGGGAATGAGGGCCCTGCAGTGGCCACAGTGACTCTTCTAACTCCTGTTTTCGCTTGACAGAGTCAGAAGGGGACGCCCCTAACCACCCTGCTGAAGGACCCGTACATCCTCATCGCTGCAGGTGGGGCTACCTGGGTTCTGCTCACTCATGGGTGTGCACGGTGACGGCTGTTTGCTGGGGTGGGGGGCCAGGACCACTGTTCATTTTGCTGCTGGAAATGTTGGGCCACAGAAAAACATTAAAGGCAAAGAGGTTATAAGCCACAGAGAATAGTTGTCTTCTGTCACTGATTTCCTACACTCAGCCATGGTCCTTTTTTGTTTTTCATTTGGGGCAAATCAAAATGGTGTAGGCAGAGCTCTGCACAGCTGTTGGGGCAATGGGGATGCCCTGCCACAGAGGTTTGTTTTGAGCCAAGTTTGCTCGCTGTGTTTGTGTCTAAGGCCATCATTGTTTGGCCTCGAAACTTCCGGAAGGAGTCTGTGGCCTCACTGCAGGGGTCTTAGGAGGGCAGTCTGATTCACCTTGGCATGTGTGAATAGAGATTGACAGTGGAGCCCCGGAGGGCCAAGAGGGCTCCTCTCTTCCTACAGAGAGCATCCTTGCAGAGCAGCAGGGAGGCCTGTGGAAAATGCTTTGGCTAAAGGTTGTGCCTTTGGGTTCTTGGCCTGGCTGGGCTAAAAGAAAGCCCTTGGGTTCTGTGGCTCTTGGGCAGGGTAATGGGCTGCATTCATCCTAGACACTGTTGCCCAAGACTAGCCCAGTGGCAGGAGGCTGCCTGCCCTGCCAGGCCTGGGGCTGCCTAATGAGGGACCAGCTTCGTGCTACCTGGGCTTGAGAACTGAGGTCATCAGTGTCCCTTGGAGTCAGGCTCAGAGATGTGCTGATGTTCTGATCTCTGGGGCAGCCCTGCAGAGTGGCATGAGACCCAGTTAGGGTTAGATTTGTCTAAGCAGGGCTCACAACATTAGTAGGGCTGGGGGGTGCCTGGGAAAACCTGGTGCATGCCCTGCCTAAGGGTATTTAAATTCAGCCTTTTTCAAAACCCCAGGCTAGTTTTGTTTAATTCTTATGCTGGATTTGGCCAGCACTTCCGTAACCCTGGCCTAGACCCTGTCCATCCTGACGAAGGGATATAAAGCTAATTCATGCAGTGGGACCTCTCTGCAAGATGCAGGAGGCATCCCAGAGCTGAGATTTCCCTTAGAGCCCTGGCTCTCTGAGGTGGGGACGAGAAGGATGTAGTGAGGGATGGGGCCCCAGAGATGTGACTCCCTGAACCTTGGGCACGTCTGGGCAGGGCTGTGCAACCTGGGCCCCGTCTGCCTCAGGCTTACTTGGAATCTCACTGTCTAGTCCCTACTCAGGGAAGGAAATACAAGGATCTACCCAACACTGTCAGTCTATGGACAGTTCCAGGCAACCTTGACTGGTTGTGGGGGGAGTCTAGTCATTTATATGTTCTGCTTTCAAATGTCACGTAGAATAAAAAAATTCTTCGTTATGTGCACACCTTCATCACAACTGCACAATGTTCTTTCAATTTGTTCTAGCAAATTAGAGTTTCCACAGGGCACAATGTAGGAAGTTCCCAGAACGGTGGAGGATAGATAGTGCTGCTGTGTGTCTTTTTCCAGATGGTTCTGTATTTACAAAGGGTTCTGGTTAATAGAGTGATAATGAATATTTGCATAGATACCCTATATATATAGTTGATTTTTAAAAAAATCTCTCAACAGCACACGTGTACTGAATGTGCTGTGATCTTTCCTGGATCTTCTGGCATCTCAGGGCATCATTAGAAATATCGGTGTTCATTGCACTATAAAACTCAGAGGCAAGAGCCTCCGGTTGCCCCCAGACTGTGTGGTCTGGAAGTTGCCTGGCTGCTGGGTGGCCCCAAGCAAGTTACTTCAGTAATAAATTGGAGCTCCCTTTCTTCATTCATAAATTTGGAGGTTAAACCAAATGATCTCTATGGCTCCCTCCAGTTCCAAACTATATGACTCTGGGATTCTGGTTGTTTAAAACAACAACGATATAATAATAACGATAATAGTACATAACTCTTGCTGTCCCCTTGGCTTGCTATCTATCTTTTTCTTATGAAAGTAGGAAAAGCTCTGGATATGTGAGCGGTGGGCACCTGGGGTCTAACTGTGTTTGGAAACAGTAGAGGAAGCAGAAGCACACTAACCCTTCTCCTCCCTTGAAGGCTCCATCTGCTTCGCAAACATGGGCATCGCCATGCTGGAGCCGGCCCTGCCCATCTGGATGATGGAGACCATGTGTTCCCGAAAGTGGCAGCTGGGTAAGGACTGGGGTGGGCTCTTCTGACGTGAGTACTTTTGTCCCCAGGGCAGGTGCTGTCAGTGCAGCCCTGCGGAGCTGCCAGTACCAGGATGATAAAGTGATTGCTGCTGTTTGACTCTTAATGGGGTCATTGCCAAGGGCAGCCTTCGGGTCTGTTTCGGCTCCGGGTTTTTAAAATCATCTCTGATGGATGCAGAATTAATATAGAGGCATCAGATCTGGGCAGAAATGAGAGAGCAAAAATACAATCAGCATCTCTCCACGTTTCTGAATTGGACTAATTATATACAGTATACGTGGACAACGATAAAATTTATGTGAAAGAGACTAACAAACTTAGTTGTTATGAGGATGAATTTTTAAAAGCATTTTTAATTTAGAAAAGTAATACATGTTTATTATAAAAAGAAAGCACACTGATGGAGGAAATAAAATTTTAAAATATCATTTTCATCTTTCCCTCTCCCTCATCCCAGTCCCTATGATATCCATTGTTAACAGTTCTGTGTGTCTTTTTCCAGATGGTTCTGTATTTAGCATTATACGTATGAAATACATAAAAATCCAACCCAAGTAGAATCTTGCCATGTACATCACTGTATGACCTTTTTTCTTCATGTTCTATTATGGCCATGTTTCCACATCATAATATGTACATTTACATTTCAAAATTAATTAAATTTTAATTTTTATCGAAGTTACACATATACATAATTTTTAAGTCAAATCATTAAAAGAATTGTTATGAAAAACAGCTCTTTGCCTCATGCTTCCCGATCCCCAAAGCCCTGCCTCATATTCCATCAACTTCAACTATTTTGTTTCTTCTGCTAATATCCTTATGTCTCTGAATAATATGGATACTCTCCTTTTTTTTGTCGTTTTGATTTTCCAATTTCTGATGTCGTCCACCAGCTTCCTAATATAGGAGATGGGGAGTGAATGCCATGACTGCACCACCTGAAAATTGCAAACCAACACCACACATTTTCTCACCTTCTGTACTCCCCAGATAATTGCATTACATTGGTATTCAGCATTGACGTTATTGTGACTGTGTAAATAGTGTTCAAAGCTGAGCTCTGTGTGGTACTGTAATTAATTTCCTTTCTTTTTGCAAACTTGTTTTTCCTGGAGTTAATCATTGCATTGTCTTTTCATTTTCTTAGTTTTCTATGAATTGTTGGGTAGAGATGAAAGTTCCTCCAAAGGCAGCCAAGAATATTGGCAAACCTGACCTTTCTATGTGTTTGCTCGTTTGTGGACATCTGTCCTAAATCTCCAGTCTAGGCCCTCTTCCTTCATCTGGGTGTGTTCCTGGCCTCTCTTCTGTTTCCTGAACCCTTCTCTCCTGTGTTCCTTTCTCTCCGTTTACTTCCTTGTTATGATGGGGCACGTCCCCCAGCAGCTTCCTGAAGGAGGGCGCACGGCAGGGGGAGTTCTCTGAGATCCTGCATATCTGCAAATGTCTTTACCCTCGCTTACACTTGGTGCTACAAGGCCGTGCTCTCACCAACTGAGCTAACCCTTAAACTGTCTATTGAGTTTTTAAAATTGGTGCTACCCTATCTCAACTTTGAAGAGCCCCCTTGTATTACCCTGTTTTATTTTTTTGTGAGATTGTTCTTGAAATAACCTCTCCCCACTTCAGTAGGAAGACTTTCATTCAGTCCCTATTTCAGCCTTTGTGTTGCCCTTGGTCTTCATGCCCATGGTCCCTGGGTCCCAAATCATTCTTGTTTAGTGTCTCTAGAGAAACTGTCTCCTGCTAGGGTGAGGACTGGGGGTTGGGGGGTCCAACTGCTCTTAAAACAGCCTTTCAACTCTCTTGCCTGTTGACGGTCTTAGTCCTAAGCCTTACCTTCACAGTACCTGAGCCTTCAGTTCCTGAACTTTCTGGGTTATGAGTTACAAAGAGTCTTTGCTCTTGTGGGCCTCTCCATGTGCAGGTGGAAGCTTCCAGTATTCTGTGCCCTGTCCGTAAGCGTTCTTCCTCTGCTTGCTTCTCCCCCTCTGCTTGCTGCTCCCTTTTATTCCTTCTGGCCCATTTGATCTGTCCTTAGGTGGGCATGCGGGTGGGATGTGTGTCTAGAATTTCCCTTTATGGAAATTTAAATACAGTTTGGGGGGTGGAAGTGGAGAAAAACCTATAGATTCAATCTGCCCTGTTTAACAGGAAGCCCATCATTCATTTTAAGGGTTGCATTTTGTTGTATTTTATGGTTATATCATACATTTTCAACCCATTCCTACTGTTGGGCATTAGTTCCATGTTTACCATTTTTACTACTGGGGTTAGTTCCATTTTTACCATTAGAAACATACTGCAGAGTGTGGTTTATATGCATTCCTGTTTGTGTTTGGAAATGTATCTGTAGGGCACACTCCTAAACATTATTTTAATATTTGGTAGCTATTGCACTAACATGGTTTTATCAGTCTTTCCCAATTGAATGTGTAAGACAGGTTGTCTCTTTATTTTTACAAATTCTTTATGAGTGAAATTGAGTATCTTTTTATATGTTTATTAGCCATGCATATTTTCTTCCCTGGGAATTTCTTATTAATATACTTTGCCCATTTTTCTGTGGAGTCGGTTGTCCTTTTCTTATTGATTTTAAGTGTCCTTTATATATTAAAAAAATAATCCTTTACCAAATGTTTTGTAAATATTGTCTCACTTTGTTGTATGAGTTTTGATTTTATGGATGGTATTTTTTGCCACTCAGAACATTTAAAATGTCATTAGTCAGACTGATCAGTCTTCCCTTTTATGTCACTGTCATTAAAAGTCTAACTCAGAAAGGACTTTTCCATGCCAAGATTGTTTTAAAAATCACCCATGTTTTCCTCTAATACATTTATGATTTGTTTTTTACATTGGAATCTTGCACTTACATGGAATTTACTCTGTTAGCAGGTGTGTGATAGGGATCGCGTGGTTTTGTTTTCTGTGTGGCCAGCCCGTTGTCCCAGGGCTGGTTCTCCAGCAGTCCACCTGATTTTTCCCATGTCCGTCATTCTCTAAATGACCTTGTGTTCTTGGGTTTATATCTGAATTCTCTCTTCTGTTCCATTGATCTGCTTGTCATTCCTGTGTCTGTCCCCTCCTATTTAATTACTGAAGCTTTAGGATGTTGTCTGATATCCGGGAGGCTACTCCCTCTCCCACATACTTTTTTCTTTAAGAATTTATTGATTATCTTTCCTAGAGATTTATTTTCTTTTTATGGTTCTTTCAGCTTGCATATGGTTATCTTCAGAAGGAGACTCCTGGTTCTGAGTGAAGCTGGCATTTTCAGTGCTCCCAACCTTTCTTCAGGTGACCTTACTTTCCCCCAGGCAGCCAGCCCTCTGCGGGAGTGTCTTCCCAGACACTGCCTCCTGCTTTAGACTTTTCCCTGTTCTGCCTGCCTCATGACAGTTCTCTAGGCCTGAGTACCACCAGTCTCTTTGGGTTCTGCTTTGAATCGCCATGTTCTTTAATCAAACAATCCTTAAAAAGGCCCAAATGGCTGCTGGTGGTGGTGGGGAGTGTAGATGGGGAGGTACTGCTGATGGGTGTGAGGTTTCTTTTTGAGGTGATGACAATATTCTGGAATCAGATAGTGGTGATGGTTTCACAACTTTGTGAATAAACTGAAAGCCACCAAACTGTACACCATAAAAGGGTGAATTTTACAGGGTGTGAATTATGTCATAAAAGAGAGCCAAAAACAAGCCCCAGATAATAAGAGTTCTTGAGGAAAGGAGGAAGAGTTCTTAGAGCTAAAGGAAGGATATTTCTTAGGCAGAAAATTTAGCTTTGAAATTCCTGGCAGTCAAGACAAAATAGGAAACCCAAAGACCTTCAAAGCTCCTAGAGCAAGCTCCGGCTTTGCAGAGGCGTGGACTTCTTCTAACACTGAGTTAGCATCTGGCAGTTTTGTGTATGAGAAGACATTCTCCCATCTGGGTATCGGTACCTGCTGCAAGTGTCAACTTGCAGAAGCCGTTTTCTAGCTCTTCTCTCTGCTCCTTGCGGTGATCTGGGTCTCCAGGCGTTTGCAGGAGGGGCCCTCTGTCGCTGCCTTTGCTTTGCATGTGTTTGGGCTGAGAAGCTTTTTTGATGTTTCTGATGTCTCCACTTAACTGACTTATTATCTTAATTGAATGAGTCCTGGCCCTGTGCAGGGCACTTAAGCTGTTTTGCTCTCATCCTCTCCAGACACAGCCTGAGGCTTTCTTTCTAAAGACTTTAAAGTCAGTCAGAAGCCCTGGGCCATCTGGGTCAGATAGCAGAGCACAGGCTGCTGGATGTTACCAGATCATCTGCAAGGCTTATTACCTGTGCCAGATGTTCACCTGACCAGCTCGCACATGTCTCCACCGCTGAGGTTCTGCCTTCCACTGGCCTGAGATAGGCTTGTCTGTCTTCACGAGAATCAAATTTCTATATCTGTTTCCTGTGTCAGCTTCAGTGTGGGGGGGAAACACTCCACCTTCTGTAGGTCTCTGAGTTTGGGGCCCATGGCTCCTGAGCCCCCCGGGTCCCTGAGCCTGAGTGAGAAGTGGCACAGTATGGAGCACCCAGCCCCAAGTGGCAGGCAGCCCTGCCCGGGGCCCTGCAGTCCAGCCTCGCGCTGCTCAGGAGCCTTCTGTGAGCTCGCCGCAGTCCTGTGTGAAGAGGGAGGCCATTCTGCCTTTCTGCTTCCCCCATCATCTCCAGAGAAAGACCATAATATTATAGCTCAGAGCAAAACAGTCTCACTAGCTGCATGAGTGACACATGATTGCTCTTGCTGAATACTGGCCATAATTTTTAGGGGACGTAAGGATGTCAGCCCATCCATATGTCAGCTGGCTCTTTCACAAACTGTCCCCCAAATTCCTCATCTGCCATTTGTGGGGGAAGCCATGGGTTTGGGTTGGTGGAGACAGAATCATTCCATGGCTTTCTCTCTTTACCTCAGGTTCAAATGACTTCTCCTGGATACCTTGAGGCTTAGGGACTTAGAGTTCAGGGTGAGGCCTACGAACCCCAAAAGGGAAGAATAGGCCCTAGGGAACAGGCCCCAGTCCAGGATGGAGCCAAATTCTTTCTTCTGGTTCTTCCAGCCAAGTTTCTTTAATGGGATGTAGTGATGCAGTGTGGGAGGGGGGAAGGGACACTGGCCTGCCAGCCAGGGGGCCCATTCTGCTCAGCCAGCTGTGACCTGGGGCATGTCCTGGGCCAGTCTGGATGGGTACCAGAAGACAAGATGGATTGCCAATATCCTGGGGTTCAGGGATGGGAGGACCTCAGCCTCCTGAGCCTCCCTTAGGATAGGGCAAACTGGGGCCATTGCCCCATTGTGGTTCCAGGCCAAGCCCTTGGAGATGTTCAGGGACAGGTCATCTGAAGCTTGGAAGAAGCCCAGGGACTCTTTCCCATGATCACTTCTGGGGCTCTGTGGGCTTCTTGATAGTTCAAGTTCTTCCTTGTTTGCTGGTCAAGGCTGTGGTCAAAGCCAGGTTTTACATAAAACACTAGGGGTGGGTGGATCTCCCGGATCTCCCTTAGGTGAACTTTCCAGCGTGAGCAGAGATAATGAGGTGGCCGCGGGCCTCCCTGTGAGGAGAGCAGCGGCCCGCAGAAGAACTCTTGTTGAGTTTGCAGGTTATACGAATTCAGGAAGGATAAAGTTGGCAATAGGTCGCAGATGCAAAAGATGGGCAGAAATGAAGGCCCGAAGGGAACATGGTGAAATTCCCTGGGTGAGGATGTAAAGTCCTGCCCTACAGTTTAAAAAAATTCTCCTCGAAGGCTGGGTGTGGGGGACCTGGTGGAAGTGCAGGTCTGTGCTCTACAAGCCCCGTGGGGACCCATGGTGAGTGGGGGCTCCAGAGATGCCAGCACAGGGTGGCTGTCCTGGAGGAGGGGAGTGTCTGGGGCCAGACTGTGGAGCGAGCCCTGCAGGATTCATTCAGTCCTTCTTTCTTTCCTCAGATGCTTATCAGTCTTCTGCTGGGAACCAAGAAAGCAGCTGGGGGCTGGATCATTTCTAGGCATCATGCTGCAAAGTACAGAAATAACCTGAACTTGTACAGAGGGGAGGCGGTAGGAGCTCTGTCACTGGGGAACAATCCAAAGCCTGGCAGTGTTTCACCTGGAAATCCTGGCTGTGGGTGGGACAGGTTCTCACTCTTCTTGTGCTGGGAGCTGGGCTAGGAAGGAGGTTGGAGCCATCTTGCATCGGCTCCCGAATGCAAACCAGGACCAGTGGGTGGATGTGACGGGGAGAGTTTAGGGCTTGGTGTTAGGAAGCCTGCCCTGTAGTTGGAGCCATCTGCCAAGGGGCTGTCTGGAAGAGCAGTGGACCCCCGGCTCCAGGTTTCTGAGCAAAGCTAGATGGCCATCTCTCGTGACCACTGGCCAAGGGCTCTCCACACCAGCTGGGCTGCTGCAGGAGACAGGAGGCTGTGGTTCTGTAAGTTGTGTGATGGGCTAGAGGCCCTGGCGAGGCAGAGGGTGCTGATGCCATATCAGAACAGGTGTCGGGAGCTTAGAGTTCAGAGAGCACCTGGCCCTGGCCCTGGCCCCAGCCCCGGGAAGTCAAGAAATGAGGACTCTGGCCTCCAGAGCACACTGCCTTCAAGGGACAGTGGCCTCCTTGGATACTTGCAGTTCTGTGAAGGGAATGTCCTCAAGTAGAGTCTTTCCTGTTGATGGTCAGCCGTGTTCTGGGCACCTCTCATTCATGTGCCACCATGGAGCTAGACCATGGGAGACAGATGAGCCCTTCCCCCTAGGAGCTTCCCGCAGGCCAGGGTGAAAAGTGGGTAAGATGGGGTTCGCACAGGGCAGCAGGGCATAGGGATCAGTTTGCTCAGGGCCTGTCGTGCAGTTTGCCACCTGATCCTCAGAACCACCCCGTGATGTGGGTACCATGGGAGCCATATGTTTCTTGGGCTCTGAGGGGTTAAAGTGACCCACTCAGGCCTCAGCTAGCAGGTTTTCAGCTGAAGTGAGCACCTTGTTTCATCCCTCCTAATCCAGTGCTTTTTGCCTGAGAACTATGAGATTGGAGTTTGCTGCCTTAGAGCATTTGCTGCCCTGCTCCCAGGGCACCAGTGTGAGCTCAGCACTCCACTGGTGGGTCAGGAAGATGGAGCTGCTGCGTGGCTCCCTCTGGAGCTGGGCTCCTTCCCTGCTTGGAGCATTGGCTTGGGAGCCGCATCCCATGCTTTGCTGCTGGAGTCAACACTCACCAGGAGGCGTAGGATTCTGGTCGGGTTCTCTGTGAGTTGTTTCCTTTGATCAGAGCTTAGCACGGGCTGACTGTGGGCAAGTTCAACCCTTAAGTAGGTTTCAGTTCGCTGGTATAGTGTTGGCTTGCATGGGGTTTATGTTTTTAAAAAAATTAATTGCTAAGACTTAAAAATCAGGAGATTTCATGTAAGAATCTGGAGTTCCAGCTTACCTAGAAAAAACAGATCTTCCAGTGCTGGAACTGCAACCCCTCTGGGCAGTGATTGGCTGGAGAGGTGGCAGCTGTTTTCTTAGATGGGGTCTGGGCCCTTTGGGTCACACGGACCTCTCCTCAGTCCATTTTCCACTTTGTGTCTGACACTGAGGCCAAATGTCAGTGGCTCTGTCCTGTGGGACCTGCGCTCTTATTTTTCTTGCAGCTTGCTTGCAGCATTCATTTATGCCCACTGGGACCCTGGAGACACTTATCCTGAGACAGGTCATGATTTCTCACTGTCCAGACTAACACAGTCTCTAGCGTGGTAGAAAATCCTACAACATACCTTTCAAAGCCAGGTTTAAATACAACATGCTTTGGGGAGCTTTGTCAGCTGCAGATTCTGGGTTCCCAGTGCATGGCACCTATGCTTTTGTCCTGTTCCTAACGTGACCATGTCACCATTCAAATGTCATCTGACTCTTTCCGAGACACTCACATCATGAGGAGCCATGCTGTCATCATCTCTGCTGCAGGGCAGTGTGGGCTGGGCACATGGCTGTCAGTAAATGTTTGCTGAATCAGATTACACTGAACAATTATTTGTCCTCCACCTATTGCTACGTGTGATGGAAATGATTCTCGGCAACATGACATGAGATTGCTCTTTGTTGTTATGTTCCAGAATCCCAAAGTCTAGGATGATTTGGTTTTGGATTTAGCTCTTGGAACCCATCATTTTAAAGTTCTGCCTGTGCTGAAAGGCTCAACCTTTCTCTGGGTTTGATGGCTTCCGTGAATGCTTTATCCTTAAAGGGAGCTGGTGAGCTGCCTGGATAAGAAAGGCCCCCTGCCATTTTGAAGGTAGCAGTTACTTGCTGTACACTCAGTACCTGCCATGTGTATCTAACTTATGCAGTCACATAATGGAGAACAAAGCAACTTCCACCATCTGCAGGCAAGGCTTAGAATAAAATCTGGCAGGGGCCAGCTCGTGGCTCACTTGGGAGAGTGTGGTGCTGATAACACCAAGGCCACTGGTTCGGATCCTATATAGGAATGGCTGGTTTGCTCACTGGGTGAGCGTGGTGCTAATAACACCAAGCCAAGGGTTAAGATCCCCTTACCGGTCATCTTTAAAAAAAAAAAAAATAAATAAAAAGAATAAAATCTGGCATATCCAATTCCAAGAAAAGGTACTAAAATTATTAAGAGTTTGGAAAGCAGTCTTTCATCAAGAGATTGTTCTATTGTCCCAATAATGAATGGGGACCAGATAGAGTTGATGTGGGCAAATTCCCTGATCTGACTCGGCTAGGCCTTTCTGTTGAGTGCAGAGGGCACGTTCAAGGCAACTGCTGCCACCACCAGCAGGAAATCACCCCAGTCTTATCAGAACCCAGGGGATGCATGCTCCCTTTCCTGGGACAGCAATATGCCTTGGACATGAAAATGTCAGTCACATATGACTTGGCCACAAAAAGTGAACGTAGACATGTTTTTTTTTGACATGGAAAGATGTTCATGAAGCTAATTGATAAAAGCAGGATGTAGAACAGTAGACACAGTATAATCCCATTTTTTGGTGGAAAACCAAAAATAAAGGCCTGTGCACACATTTTATATATACATGTAAATAAACTTACAGGGGAGAGTAACAGGTGATTTGTGAGTGATGAGGTTGGGATATTTTCGACTTTTTTCTTTTTGCTTGTCTCAGTGTACTCTAGTTCTTGCAATGACTGTTGTCTTACTTCTATCATACGAAATCCTAAAGGGCGGGAGGACACGTGCGCCGATCCCACCACTGCTCCCCAGCACATGTAAGGCTGCAGTTGTTAAACTCCTCCGGCTGGGAGCTGTCCATGTCGCTCCCCCTGTAAAGTCCACCCGGGCAGAGATGGAAGCGAGATGAAGCGGTTGATAGAGAACTGATTTTCATTTCTGGAGTGTCTCTGCAGCTTTGTGCGACGGATAAGCCACGTGGGGTCCAGACGGGATCCGTCAGCTGCCGGATATTAGCTGCTTGGGTGCAGGCCCTGGGGCTTCATTTCATCTGCTCTAGTCAACACTGTGGTGTCTACAGTTATTAGTTTTTCCAACATGTGACTGATATCAGTACTGATAAAGTGTCCTTTTCATAAATTTACAGGCATCGCTTTCTTGCCAGCTAGTATCTCTTATCTCATTGGAACCAATATTTTTGGGATACTTGCACACAAAATGGGGAGGTAAGATTAAATGAAACAACACTCGTTCTGTTATACTTATAATAATGTAGATCTTTTAAAAATTTTTAAGTGTTTTTGCATTAGCTGTTACAAGTAATTGTTTTGATTTTCTTTGAAAATTTGGGCTGGAAAAAATTGAATGATCATTTATTAATGGTGCTTTTTCTTTTGACAGGTGGCTCTGTTCTCTTCTAGGAATGATAATTGTTGGAATCAGCATTTTATGTGTGAGTAAAAGATGGGATTTGAAAAGTAGGAATGATCTGTGAATAAAACTTTCGCTTTGGGCAAGAATCACTAAGAAACATTTTATAGCACTTTGAATTTGTTAATATTTAGTTTTTTTTTTTTTTTTTTTACATCTTTCATTTTATTCCAATTCATTTAAAAATTTTTTGGACAAGACTCTCCAAAGGGTATATTTTCATTTTATGTCAGAAGTTATTTAAAATGCTTTATTACATACTGTACTTTTAACTTTTTTCCCCCTATCATGTTAAACTTTACAGTGTCTTAAACACTTTAGGGCAAGTAGACTGAAACAACAGCAAGATGTTTTTCTAGAATAAAACATCTTCTACCAGTGACCAATATCTACCCCAAATGAGGCCTTCTCATCTTTGTCAAAATTGAATGTGGACTGGGCTGATCTTTCATATATGGCAGTTGACAAGTTTTTCATGGTAGTCAAAACCCGTTTCAAGTCTTGACTTGTAAAGATTTGGTGGGTCCAGTTCTTCCCCGACCCCATCCTTCTTCCTCCTCTTATTTAAACTCCAGAAGGGAACAGGTATACCAGGACCAGAGAAAACATATTTTTAAGACTTTTCAAGATGACTTAGAGTTGGAGATCTTGTAATTTTAGCATAACATTTATTTCTTTTTACAGATTCCTTTTGCAAAAAACATTTATGGACTCATAGCTCCCAACTTTGGAGTTGGTTTTGCAATTGGTAAGCCACATGAACCTTGTGTTTAAGTTTAAAACCACTTTTCCCATTACTGGGAAAGATTTCCTCTTATTCCAGTAAACTATAGTTACTTAACCTAAATTTCTAGAAGCTTGAGAGGAAGCTGCGGGCAGCTTAGTTCAATTACAGCCTGTAGATCATCCACATAAAGGTAACCTGCTTCCACGTCCTAGTCATTTATTTCCTGAAAACCAGTATTTTTAAAAGCCTGACTTTGAGAGAAGCAAACTGATACTCTACTGCTGTGTGTGGGCAAACAAGGGAATCCCTTACTCAGAGCACAGTTGTTTAGGCTCATGTTTGTGAACAGACTTTCTCATATGAAGCTCGGGGACAAAGACTTTACATATATTTTTTTATAGGGTTTGGTACAGAAAAGCAGATGGTGTTGATGACCATCTGTGCTGCAGGAATTTTCATGGGCGAAGGAGATGGTTTTTTTAATGTTAGGAGCAATAACTAATACATAGGAAAATCTTGTTAATATTTTGGATGAATAGTATACTTTTGTTTCTCATTTATCATATACCGATTGATTATGACCAAAGTAATTGCTAAATCTATTACACCATAAAGGCAGGAATTTAGTCTTCAAGTGGTGCAGTAGAAAGAAGGAATAGAGCCTTTTCTGACCCCCTAGATGAGGTTAGGGTCCTTGCACATATATACGTCCTCTCACAGCAACTTCACATCAGTCACAATTGTAATTTAATTTTCAACTCTTTGCTTAATGTCCAACTCTTATGTCACTCTTGTTCACCCGTGTCCCCAGCCTGACCTTGTACGTATTAGGCAGTGAGCAAGTACTATTTGAATGAAAGAACTTTGCCTCATCTATCTGCTGCTGCTACATGTGGGTGTGAGGGAACTAACATTTGAGTACCTGCTGGGTGTGTTCACTGGCTCCTTGTAGTCAGTCATTAGCACCCCCTTTTATAGATGGGGAAACTGATGTTCAGAGAGGTTAGTGCTCACTCAGCCAGAGATTGGAACCCAGACCTCCGGACACCTGCGCTCTTTCTTTATGCTACCATCTCCTGGCCATTCAAGAGATCAGAGATTCTAATACTGGTCAGTCATAGTTGTTTATCTACGTTTTAAAAAAGTGAACTAAATGAGCCAACCTCTTTGGGTTTTAGTTTGCTGAGTAGGGCTAGATGATCTCTCAGACTCCTTCGAGTTCTGGTACCCTCTGATCCCCTAGCATTTTCCAGCTTGGTAACTCTCGTAGTCGTGTAAGGCCCAGGTGTGCATAGGGAAGAGGCTGGGTGAGACATGTAGGTGTGCGAAGGGGCAAGGGACAAGTGGATCAGAAAATGGTGAATCAGGAAAGCACAATAGGACGCAGGTTAGGGGTCCACACGGTCAGTAACCTGCAGCTCCACTGGAACTGAATACCCTCCCCCAAAAGATGGGCCATTCAGACAGTGGAGGATGAGATGAGGCAAAGCAGAGAACAGGCAAATGGTGGCCTGACAAGGACTCTGAGTACAGCACTGGGTTCCACTCCCAGGCTCGGTAACCTTCTACTGTCTGTCCTCAGAGAAAGGGTTGCGGTAGAGTCTGCCTCAAGACTTGCAGGTGGCGATGACAAAGGGGAAGAGCTGGCAGGGTAGTGAGTTGAGAACACAGTCCCTGACATTCTGCCCATTTTTGGTTTATATCAGTTTTCTGTACATTGTGTTCCTTGACTGTCACAGGAATGGTGGATTCGTCAATGATGCCCATCATGGGCTACCTCGTGGACTTGCGGCACGTGTCCGTCTATGGGAGTGTGTATGCCATCGCAGATGTGGCATTTTGTATGGGGTACGCTATAGGTAAGGACACTGGCTTTTCAAATCAACCTTTCATCTCAACGCAGGACAGATAATGCCTACTTAAAATTATTGCATTGTTCTGTCTACGAGACATTTGGAGAGAGTTTTACCTAATTCTCTGTTTCCTGAAAGGTCCTTCTGCTGGTGGTGCGATTGCAAAGGCAATTGGATTTCCATGGCTCATGACCATTATTGGGATAATTGATATTCTTTTTGCTCCTTTCTGCTTTTTTCTTCGGAGTCCACCTGCCAAGGAAGAAAAAATGGTAAGGAAAATTGAGGATGCAATGTAGCATTTCTTGATGATTTTAGCCTGGTCTTCTGGATAGTTTCCCCATGGTTTAATTCTAAAATATATTTCTGCTCCTTTTGGGCAGAAACCTCCAAACATAAATGATTGAGAGTTCCTTTTTAGTTTGTAGCACACAGGGATGTTACTTCTTTTATTTTTTACTACTTTTACAGTTATTTCTTTGAGGCATTATGTTTATAAACTTGAAGAATGAAATTATTTTTGTACATAGATTAGCATCAGTATAGCTCTTTTGTCAACCAGATATAAACCTGGGGTAGTTTAATGTGATTTTTCATGGTTCTTGAAAATCTGGGACATAATTTTTCTGCCCCCTTTTCTCACTCTCATGATTAGCCATTTGTAGTGCTGTTTGCTTTTCTCCTACCCCTTACAGTGTTCAGTAGTAGCTGGTGTCTTGGTCCTTACTGTGTGTAGGATCCTGGAGATGGTTTTAGGTGTTGAAAAACCATTGAATATGCACCTTGGGGCACATATGTGAGCACACAGAGCAATTTAATTCCTAACCTCATGACCAGAATTTTAGCAATAGGCAAAATATAAAGTGTCCCACTTTTGAACAAGTTCAAATTTGTTGATTCTAAATTTGAATTTTGAAATGCATGAGTCATTTTAACTTTTCTAAGGTGTTTGACTTACTCAGCAAGGAGAAGCTCAGTGTTTCTGATAATCCTTCATTCCTGGTTGTAATGTTACTGATTTTTTAAATATCAAATTCTAAAAGACAGTCATCCAGCTGAATGGAGAGTGCTTGCATTATGAATGAATGAGATGAGCAGGGAATGATGTTGTGTTTATGAGTAGATGTGAGGTTCATTTGTGATGTTCTCTTGGAAGTACATCGGTTCTTTTGGACAGATGAACTGAGTGGGTCTTCATGCTTTGGCATTTCCTCAACTGCCCTTTGATGGTTTTCCCCAAAGGTAGATGTAAAGACGGACCCTAAAGTTAGACTATGTGCAGCTTACGTTTGTCTTGGGCATTATTTACATTCATTAATTCATTTACCATATTTAAAAAATATATCAAGCACTGGGCACTGGCCTTGTGCCCTTTATTTGACATAGGGCTTAATTAGTTGATTTTGAGTTATTCATGACCCATTTGACTCATGGAGAAGGAGTGGAAGGTGCTGCGGAAATACTGGGATAGAAGTAACTTTCTCTTTTTTCTTTCCTCTTGCTTAGATGCCTCTCCAGCTCTAAACGGCTATACCACTTTCTCATACCTCTCTTAGGGGACTTACCTGTTTTCCAACCTGGTTGTGTAGCTTGTAGCTTGTCAGAAAATTCTTAGCACAACTGAAAACTGTCATTTTCATGCCACCATATCAATTCGATTAAAGCTGAATGAAAATTACTCCCGACCCTTTTGACAAATTCCTGTTGAAGACTCTTGGGAGATAGTGAAGGGCTGGCGTGGGCCTGGGAGCCGAATTGGCTGCACCACAAAGGGGCTGTGTTATTCATGGCTTCCTCCTCTGTTCTATGGGGAAACGATAGCATCTACCTCACAAGGTTATTGTGGGGATTAAACGAAAAAATCCCAACAGAGTGCTTGGTGTTGTGTCTGGCTCGATAAATGTATTGTTTTCAGTATCACCCCACTCTTCCTTCTTGCTTTTACCTAACTCTCCGGCTTACGCTGTCAACCCAGACTCCCTGGTTTTCTTCCCTCTGTGATGTGACAGCTTCCTTTTGCTATACAGACCCCAGCACTGCTGAAGGCAGCAGACATTGGTGGCTGTTGAGTTATCGATGTGGGCAGCAGCATGCTGGCTTATCGGAGGTACTGGAGGAAATGAATGAGGGCAGAGGACAAGCGGGTGAGCGCCCAGCCAGCCACCACTTTGTTCTGCAAGATGACTGGCAGAGGCAGGCTGCAGTACCTCCTCTCTTTCCCCAGTTAAACCAATGCTTTAGTTCATTTATGAAAAAATGCTGAAGGAAGTGGAAGAGACAATCCTGAAAAGCAAAGCAATAAAAATTACAGGTTTCCAGAAAGCCTCTTTCATTGTAAAATGTCACAACCCTTAATAAGTGCCTAGCAAGATAAATCATTAAAAACTTGAGAAAGTGTGCATCTTGCTGCCCATAATTGTTGCCCATAGTTGAAGGCATCACATTGGATTCCATTTGACTTGCATAATGGTTACGTGTGGGGGTGGCAGCCATCAGCTGCTTCCTACTCATTGTGCAAGCTGGACAGGAAAAAAGCGGGCGGAAGTCGATAGCATCTGATGATAAGGGGTATGCGGCTGGACAGCAGCGTGCCGTGGAGGAGGAGGAATTGATCACTGCACACTTGAGAAGACCCAGTACAGACAAGTGCTGGCATTCAGGATTAGCAGTCACCAGATGCAGAGGAAGGGTGTGAGAGCCAGTAGAAGGCATACAATCCTTAGTAAATGATTCTTTCATTAGACGGCATCTTGATAACAAGGTGTTTGGACTGAAGCTGTTTTATATTGAAAGATTTAGTGCTATTTTCATGGATCACAAGTCACAGAATCATGAACTAGTTTGTAAGCACTTGAGTTTTTCTTCCATTTGGTTTACTGGATTTCTGTTTTGATAATCAGTGTTATCAATACAGGTGGAAGAAAAACCTGTTTGTTATTCAAGTCCCTCTGGAAGTATAAGATATATCAATACTGCCATTTGAGGAAAACTGTGTTCCAGTTATAAGATGATTACATGACAGCTCTTAACTTTCAAAATACCAAGTGTTTTGGCATGGATCTTTTTTACAGGTTGAAGAATTATTTTTAAAGATAGGACACATTTCTTTTTTTTTTTTTGACCGGTAAGGGGATCGCGATCCTCGGCACGGTGTTGTCAGCACCACGCTCGGCCAGTGAGCTCACCGGCCATCCCTATATAGGATCTGAACCTGCGGCCCCGGCGCTACCAGCACCGCACTCTCCCAAGTGAGCCACGGGGCCAGCCCAATAGGGCACATTTCTTAATGTTACTCTTGAAGTTTCTAATTGTTGTCTGGACAGGACAGTAGGTTGGAGAAATGAAGCTTTCTTTTACTGGATGGCTCTCATAATTGTGCCATAAAGTCCCTCCAGCAACAACTCTGTTTCTGGATGCCATGGGTTGGAAAGGGATGGCTAGAGGCTGATGAGACCAAATATGCTCTGCATATTATAATCTATTTGTAGAAATTTGTCCCTTTGCAGGGCATTTACATAATGGATACAAAACCACTGTTTTTTCTACTTACATTAAAGAGAATAAAGCCTTCCTATTGTGAAGGCCTGGTAACTTTCAAAGTGTTGAAGATTGAAGCTCTTTCCTTTTAATGCTTTTATTGTTTCATTATCCCAGCTTCGTATCCTTCGTATTCCCACCTTTTATCCTTCATCTGGTCCAACATGTTTCTACCTATTTGGATATCCTGACTCTGCTCTGCATCTGATGTGAATGAGGATTTGGCGGGGGCTGGGGCTCAACTCTTGGTAACTGGGCTTTGCTCTGAATTCCAGTGTCAGTCTCCTCCTTTGGGTTTTCTCTTCAGTTGAGAGAAGAACACACTTTTCTCCCACAGCAGTGCCTGGAGTGCTGCTTTATTTATTTAAAAGATGACCGGTAAGGGGATCTCAACCCTTGACTTGGTGTTGTCAGCACCACGCTCTCCCAAGTGAGCTGCGGGCCGGCCCTTGGAGTGCTGCTTTAAATTACCTGCCTGCTCCACAGGCCACTCCGTGCTTGCTCCTTGCACACTTGATTTACCCACCTGATGCTATTCGTGCCTTTCTTTTCATGGCACTTTTGAAATATTATATTGCCGGCTGGCTTATTTAGTCATGTAGAACTTTTTAAAAAGTACAACTATTGCACAATAAATCATTCAAGAGAGGTTCAGAAGCCTCTAAATAATAACATATAGCTTTCAAACTAGTAATCCTTAAAAACAGTAGGTTAAAACTGTCTTATCTTTATAAAATAAGGAGTTAATATTTTTGCATTTTGCTCTCTTTTAGGCTATTCTCATGGATCACAACTGCCCCATTAAAACAAAAATGTACACTCAGAATAATACCCAGTCATACCCGGTAGGTGATGATGAAGAATCTGAAAGTGACTGAGACTCTCAAAAGTCATCAAGTATTTAATTGTTTAAGTGTTTCCAGTGAAATGACTCATCTAGAACTGTCTTAGTCATACCATCCATCCCTGGTGAAAGAGTAAAACAACCAAAGTTTATTATTTCTTTTCCATGGTTATGATTGATTGCCAACAGCCTTATAAAGAAAAAGAAGCTTTTCTAGGGGTTTGTGTAAATAGTGTTGAAAACTTTATTTTATGTATTTGATTTTACTAAATATTATACAATATATTTTGACGAAATAGGTATAGTGTAAATCTATAAATATTTGAATCCAAATCAAATATAATTTTTTAACTTACATTCACAAACACTTGGGCAAAAAAATCTTATATTTTTTCTGAATATTGGTAATGAGTGTTTAAAACTAAAGCACACATTATCTCTGAGACTCTTCCAACAATGAGAAACTAGAAGTCTGAAAAACATAATCAAGTAAGACAGCATGTGATATAGTGACACAGAATGAGTGCTATTTAACTTGTAATTACTATCAATACATTTATGAGTTAAAAGTTGGTCATCTCAAGTGCAGAGGACAAGAACTTGAGTCAGTCATCTTTTGGATTTATCCATAAATCTTAGCAGGCATTAGTTTTTCTATGTAGTCACCTACCTGGAAAGAGATGGTTGTAAATTACATGTTTACATGTCATGTGGTTGGCAGCAAACATTAAAGCCAACGAGGGAAAAATACTAAATGTTCTGAAAGCAGAGAAAAGCACCCAAATGTATGTAGTTATGAACTAGAAGCTTTTCATTTAAGATTTATACTTCATTGTCTTATTAAATGAAAGAAAATTGAGGGTATATGTACCCTACAGTGTCAAGGTTATTTAAGCATGGTAAGATTTATCAACATCTAATTCAAGTTTTAGAAAAATAAATTTAAGACGCTAAGAGCTGCTATAACTTCAAAAATCTGACTATATTATCTTTGACCTGTTTGCAGGTCATCCAAGTGTTTTCCAGGAATCTATTAACTTTGAGTTCTCTGAAACTTATTTTCTAGACTTCTGAAAGTTGCTCATTCACATCAACGTGAAAAGATTTTAATGATGATGAAGGAATTGTTTAAGTCTTGAATCATGTTATGAAAACAGGTAAAAATAATAGGGTGGTCAGGACATATCCCTTTTCACAGGCAGAAAAGAAAAATCCAACATCTAAAAATGTCTATGTGTTACCATATCATCTAGTGCGTTGTGTAGTGTAGTTTTTCTAAGCATGACAACATTGATGTGCTTTTTTAGTGAAATAGTAATTACTGTTAGTGAACATTGTCAGTTTGTATTGTTTTATATGAGATATGACTGGTGTGTGAAGATAGTATGGAATATCTCAAATAGTACTTGTTAATTCTGAAGTCCTGTCATGAGCAAAAACTACCTAATGTCAGTTTTGTTAAGCTAAAATTGTGTTTGTGTTAACTTGGCATCAGGAGCAAAGAACTATAGAACAAAGACTCCTCAACCTTATAACTATTTCTTATTTTCTAGGAAAGTGGTTAATATTTCTTTTGCTTTATGAAGCTTTTCTGTGGGGCTTGCAATGATTTGAAGTCTGGTTTCCATGTGCAGTGTGTTTGAAGCAAACATCCTACTCATTTATTTGCATTGGGCAACTTACACAAGTCTGCTACTTTGGAAGATGGCTCTGGAGGAGCTCTTATAATGCTAAAATAAAAATGCAGGATTGCTTCTACTTCTACAGGAGGAGAGCCTTTAAAAAGAATGTGCTACAAATTGGTTTTCTTAAGAGAGTTTGTGGTTCTTCCTGCCCCCAATACCATATAATTTATTCCTATTTCATTTTTGCCTTTAAGGCTTCAGCTTCTGTAACAATGACTGGCAAAGGCACGCCTGCTGTTGATCCCTAGGGATAAGATGAAAAATATGAATTTTTCAGAACTGTTGTGGGAGCAAAAAATATGTTGTATCTGAGGAAAAAAATTATAAGTTCTTTTGTATGACTAATATTTTGGGTTAGCAAGACTGTGAAAAGGCTTTTTTCTTTTTTAATGCATGTATCAGAACAAAGAACATACAGCTCTCTGAACATTTATTTTTCGAACAGAGGTGGTTTTTATGTTTTTACGCGGTAATACAGATACAAAAATATTGAGGTAGCAAAGAATATTCCACTCTTTTGACTGCTAAGTGTATGTCCAAGTCACATTTTAGCTAGTTTACTTAATAAATCTTCTGAACACCTTACTGTGCCCATTTGTATTCCTTTACAAACCAAATATTATTGTTGGAATAAAATATATAACATATCGTCTTGACTGGATAATTAATTAAAACTTATTCTTCTATGCTTGTAGGCATCAGGTAAAGCCATTCCAGGTTAGTCTGAAACATAGTTTTTGGTTTTCCAACGTTTGTTTTAAATTGATATATATAACTAAACACATTATGTCAATGTGGAAAAAAAACCAGTCAGTAAGTTAACCATGCATGTCTAAACTTTTATTGTCCTGATTGCTGTGAACAGATAACTGTAACTGGTGAAATAATTATAATCTCTAGCCATTTGACATAGGTGCTTAACCTGGGGCCCACAGGCCCCTTAAAGTTCTGTAAAACCCTTGAAATTAGAGAATTTTCAGTGGTGTGCACATATGTGTTTTCCAGAGGTGAGAGAGTCCACAGCTTTAATCAGCTCTCAAAAGGGATTGATTCACTACTCAAAATGGCTTAGGGGAAACTCCCACTATTTTTTTGGTCAGGAAAGCTATTATCTCAATTTAGAAATTAAGGCAATATATTTTTAAATTAAAGTGGTTTTAAATCTGCTCACTTTGAGAATTAAAAATATTTTACTGTTAGTAAGAGCCAAATATTTTCAAATTGCCTTTCTAAAAATTCAGACATAGTTAAATTTAAAACTTGACAGTACCCCCCACAATTTTTAGGTTGTGTTTTCTTCTCTCAGAATCACAGAATATTCTCATAATATTTCAACTAGTTCTGATATTGAAGAATATAAGGCTTGATATTAAGAAAGGTAGCATATTAATTATGATTGCAAAATTTATGCTAAAATGTTGCTCAGTTTGTCTAATCCAATCATTCATCTAAATACCAATGTAGAAAATACACTTTCAGGCCGGCCCGGTGGCGCACTCAGTAGAGTGTGGCACTTGGGAGTGCGGCGGCGCTCCCGCTGAGGGTTCGGATCCCATATAGAGACCGGTCCGCTCACTGGTTGAGCGCGGTACGGGCGCGACACCGAGGGTTGCGATCCCGTTGCCGGTCGCAGTACGGGCACGACACTGAGGGTTGCGATCCTGTTACCAGTCACAAAAAAAGACAAAAAAAAGGGGGAAAAAAAAAAAAGAAAATACACTTTAAGTAGTCTAATTACTAATATACAGCAGAAGCAAACCCATAAATCTGATTTACAAGCTAAGGAAGCACCAATAAAAAAAATTTAATGCTTTTAGGCAGAGTGCAAAATAGCAATGTTGTTTAGCAAAAGTGGACTTGGGTCAACTTGTCTGCATGGCCAAATTATACCAGGTGCTAATTCCATAGGAATGCAGTAATCACCTTTTTAAAGATGTCATCAAATGGAGATATTCTTGTTTTCTGTGGTAGTCTTTATTATTTTTCAAAGCTATTGATAACATAGCATGGCAGCAAGATTACATCAGTAATGTAATACAACTTTTTTCATTGACGCTTTATACCTTACTATATTCTAGGCTATTTGGAGTGTTCCCCCTTGCACTAAAGTACAACTGTGATGCCTCTACTCCCTCTCGCAGTGGATATAAAAATATTGCACTACATTAAAGGTTTATTTTACAAATGTCATTAGCAGCATTACTGAGCTTTCCATAATTGTGGTTCTACAGAGGTAAATACTTTAAAAACATGAGTAGATTCTTATGAAGCCAAAGTTTTGCATTATTTCTACATCTCTTTCAAATGTATCAGTCTTAGCAGCATGCTTGGGTATCACTAAAACTTCCATGGTTTAATCTATAAACACCAGTCACTTACAGATACTCTACTTTCCCGGTTATCAATGGTAAGTTATTTTTTACAAGATGAAACATGATTATACATTGGGCAGATTGTTTCAAGCATGTATTATGAAACAACATTTTAGATTTTAGGGAATTTGGTGGGTCAAGTCTTCTATAGCATTGTTCTTTTAAAATTTGAGCACGCTTAAATAAACAAAAATGGGGAGTACACACAAATATATTTGTTATAAAATTAGCCAAGAAAGGTTTTTAGTGTCCTAATATTTCCCTTAGTAAAATACCAACAGGAGTGAGAGCTGGCTACTGACTTTAAAAGTGTAATAACTTTTCTACCCTCAAAAATGTTTTTCTCACTCATATAAATACTTTTTATTTGTATAGCTTTTTACAGTTCACAGCACTTTTGCATTTAGGCTATTTTTTTCCTCACAATAATCCTATGACGCAGTTAGAATTAGTAGTAGTATTCCCATTGTAGAGATGGTGAAACTGTGGCACGGAGCCCTTTTGTGACTTGCCTATGATTGCGCAGTTCATTAATGGAAGAGCTTGAAATTAAACTCTTACATGGAGTCCTGGACTATAGACCTGGGCCACAATCCTTAATATTACACTATGCCTTTTTGTGCCAGCCATAAAAGCTGTTTCATTTAGTTTTAAATTCATGTCATTTTCACTGTATATCAATTATCATAGCAATTACCTACAAAAGGGAAAAACATATGCTTATCTATTTTATAGGTATATAACAGGCCAAAACTTTTAAGGTATACTAACAGAGGTCAAGCTTACACGTTTTCCCTTAGTCATGTGTTGCTGGGATCCATGAGATGAACACAGTATCAGAGCAGATCTTCATTTTCAGAGAACTGGTCCCAATTCTTACGTAATCTATACTATTTTTATTTGTCTTTCTTTTCTTAACAAATGAAGACAGTCTGAGCTACAGAAGTGTTCAGAACGATCACATTCCTTTAAGACTGTAAGATGCCAGATGAAGCAATAATATATTTTGCATGATTCCTTGCAATCACAACATACTCCGACATGAAAATATTCTAAAACAAAACCAGCAAAAATGAGTTATCAACACAGTCATTTTTAAGAACAGTCCTCTGAAACTTTAAATATCCTTGCACATGCTTTATTTCCTGTGCGAGAACTGAAGATGAAAAATAATCATGAATGTGTAGAACTTCCTTGTTAAAGGAGAGCATCAACATTTTGAAAGATTATATTTCAAAATCCAACTGGTTACTGTTTTTCAGTAATTTAATCTTGTTATCCTCTCTACAACATACTTGACCAACTGCATTCTATATTTATTCCCTATTACATTTTGGTTTTCAATGCAAGCTCTTCAAATTAATCACTGTATTTTTAATATACTTCAACTGCACAAAAGCTTTAGAAAAAAATTTCACAGAAGCATAGAAAGCAAGCAATATATATAAATTTTTTTTTACTAAATCAGCATAACAGACTAAAGCTGCAGCGTCTGCTTTCATGTTACATTTGGCAAAAACAAAAGCACCCCCAAAACCTCCAAATAACAAAAATCTTAAACAAGCAGAGATGACAAACTTCATAACACAAAAGAAAGATTCAAAAGCTGTTCCCTCAATGATTGCTGTTGTCAATTTGGGCATGCAGCAAATTAGTTGTTACAACCGTGATGGAAAAGAAAATATTTCAAGAATCTGGATAGGATCCTATTTAACACTAATTCAAAAACTAAGAGGAAAGAAAATAATACAATGATACATCACACATACATAAACATGAAAAGTTAGCTTACATAATTACATAATTAGAAAAAGTTAAAAATAAATTAGTAAAAATAAATTCCCAGTATAAACCCCAAAAAGCATAGCTATAAATGCAATCCGAAACAACTAATTTAGTGAGCTGGTCATGTTTTTGCTGGAAAACCACCTTGTTCTTGCACAAGCAAATAACTGTGGAGGAGTAGGCCAAAGTGCATTATGAGAGGATTTAAATGTGGTTGTATCTGTGGTACTTTAGATGCAACTTTTCCCCAATCATTTCAAAGTTTAAATAGAATGTCTGTTACACAGATTCGGACGGGCCAAATAAGTCCTCTGATATGCTGCTGAATGGCTGAGAGTCTATTAGTTGGCTTATTTCACTATCGAGGTCTTCTTCTGTGTCATCTGGATACTTGCTGATTTTTTTGGAGTGCTGGTCTAAAGACAGACTTTCTAAAGTTTCGATATCTTCAATGCCTGCTCTGTAGTGGATCATAAGAAGTGTTAGAGCTTGTAGTCTTTCACCTGATTTAGCCAAAGCAGCAGAAAGAAGTGATTTTTTCCTTGCATCGGTTGTTTCTTTTTCTTCTCTAACAATGGAATTATTGTGTTCCAACTCCTGATCAATTTCGTTCTGCAGTTTATCCAACATGAACTCTAGTTTCTGGATCCTTTCTTCCGTAGGCAAGCCCCTGTACAGATCACGACCAATTTCCTTAACTGCAATGAAAACACTGTCATCCAGACCACCCTCCTTTCTCACTAACTTTATTCCTGTGCTGCTTCCCCGCTTAGAAGGGCTGTTTGGACCGCATACTTCTGTGTCACTGCCTTCGTTGTCTGATGTGTTGGGTGTGTGTTTTGGTGAAGGTTCTACGAGATCGGTTCCTGGTTCAGAAAGGCGAGTTTTGGAAACTTGACGCAAATTTAACAAACGAGAACTAGTATTGATAATATGCCTTGTCAAACCTGTTGTTTTATTGACCGACTTGCTAGTTTCAGCATCAACACGAGGAGGTAGGCCTAAGAGGGTTTCCTGTCCTTCCAGCCTGAGGTTTTTCAGGGTCCGGTCTATTCGCCTATCAGTTGCTCCACAAAGAGGAGTCTCAGCTAGACACTTTTCTTGACATTTTTTATGGCAAACATAAGCACAGAACATACACTGGGAAGCAGCCTTAGTCCAAACTTTTTTCTTACAGTAATCACACCAAGTTGGGTTCTGAAACTGAGTATCCTGGAAACTATGTTTATTTTCTGTTAAACCTATCTGTCCAACAAAGTGTTCTTCTTTAGGGAGAGCAGAAACTTCTTCGACCAAATGGACTTCTTTTTCTTTCTCTGCATTAGTAACTGTGTGGTGGTCTGGTTCCCCTTCTTTCACATATTTGAAATGAACAGTAATATCACCAAAACAAAATTTGTCATTGAATCCCTTTTGCATACTCAGATTGCGCAGTGCGGTTCTAGTGACCATAGCCTTTGGTGTGGGGGCTTCTAGTCTTAATTTTGAAAGGTATTCCATGTTTGATGTAGCCAGGCAACCTAAAGCCACCTCTTCAAGTTTTAAACTAACATGCCCCAAACAGATGAGACTTCCCAACTTGAAAGGATCCCTGCACCACAGTGCAATGTTTAAGTATCTGTGGCAGGCTTCTATGTCAAACAAACAGGATGCTCTGGTTCTTGTCCATTTTCCTATCTTATTACGATAAAGAATTTCTGATGATTCCCACGTTTGATGGTCATCCGAACTGTCCTTAGTAGGGCAGGAACTTTCTGAACTAAAATCTTTAGTCACTTCTTGCTTTGCTAAAAAGTGCTTAGATGCAGCTGCATCTTCTACTTGATCCATATTTTTTGCTTGCTTTTCAGCAGATTTATCTGCAGGAGGCGGCGGCAGCACTTTCTCTGGCTTTTCAACAAGAACATCTGGTTCTGTCTGACTTGGGGCATCACTGGAAGGCAAAGGAACTTTCACTTGTGGTCGTGGTGGCACAGGTGGTTTGAAAGTGGATCCTTGGGTGGGTTTTGACACTTGTGCTGGGTCTGTTATCTCAGAAGTTTTTAGGGCTGAGGGTTTATTTCCTTCTTTGGATGGAATTTTTGGTGGCAGTGGGTGACTTCCTACTAACTTACGGTTTAAAACTGGTGATATAGCTCCAAGGGGCTTAATAGAAAGTGTTGTTGGAGTGCGTTTAGGACTATGACTTAATGATTGCACCTCATCTTTGAACTCATTTGGTGCTTTGACATCACTTGCCAAATCTTCAAATTCAGAATCCAGGTCTCTATTTTCAGCATCGACTGCCAACCCGGCGGCTTCTTCTTCATAAATTGGTTGGCATGAGCTTGACAGAAAATTTTCTTCCAATTGGCCAAAATTATCTTGCAGCACTGTGCCTTGATTACTCTGGCCAACAGGCCTTTCATAGTACACCAGGACTCGGTCACCAGCCTGCTTGATAAGTTTCAACACTTGCAGCGTCGATGTGATTTTCACACCTGGTTTAAGATTTTAAAAGGGAAAACACGTAAATTACTGCAATAAAAATCACCTAAATTTTATAATTGCCATCACTTCATGATTATTTAAATAATGGAAGAGTAACAGGGAAACCTCAAAAATATTTTATTTGGCATTCGGATGAATTAGTGTACTGATTCTCAAACCCTGAATGCACTGATATCCTGGAAATGTCCACCTTTCAAACCAGATGATGACACAAAATCCCTAAAAGAGTACCATGCTCCTAACTCCTAATTGCCTCCGATTCCTTCCTAGGTTAAATGACAGTGTTTCTCAGTTTGAGCTGAAGAAGTCAGCAGAGTGAGACCTATTTAAAAGGATTTTATTAATGGTTAAGCCAGACTTAGAATAATGAGAAGCCATGATTCTACTGAAGGAAATTCCAAAATACTCCTGGGATTACAAGCTATGTGATGAATGGTTCAAATTAAGAGACCAATGGTTGAAATAATCATAGCAAAATACTACACTATGAATAATGGACTCTTTTACAGATTCTTTTTATTAGCCCTACCAATCAAACTCACCTCTTTCAGGACCAGAAGGAACTGCTTTAAAGTTAAACAAGTTGGTTACTATCTGCATCTGTAATACTTATCTTAAGTTTTAAGGTTTAAAATTCAAAAGGTCCAAAAAGATGTACAGTGAAAAATCTCTTTTCTCTCTCTGTCTCCCAGCAATATTGTCCCTTCCATGAGGTATTCAATGTTAGCAGCTTCTGGTATATTCTTCTAGAGATATTCTACGTGTGTTATCATCCAAAGGTTCAATTTGTTTCCTGCCACTCTTTCTACCCATCCCAAAATAGCACTTACCCAAGCTATCCCTTTATGTAGGACATAGAGAAATGTGAGAAAGGGTCTTTGTTTTCCAAAGGTCTTAGGGCCATCCTAAATAAATCAAAGTAACACCAACCCCTTCTAATAATCCGACTTCAAAGTCCCAAAACGTGTGTCCTCTCCTACTTCAGCTGCCCAGGAAGATCATGCTTTAGACTTGGTCATCACTTGGAACTTTCCCAAATCAGAGATCTTTCACTTTAACCTCTGATCACAGTCTCTTTTTTTCACCTTAGAATCCTGTCTGCTAACTGAATCTGTTTCTAAATAACTTCCCGGCCCAACCACTCCTCCTTTCTTCTTACAATCCCACTGGTCTCCAGATACACTTGCTTTTCTACTCAACTTAAGTCTTAATATTACAGTGGTGTTCTCAGTAATATTTTTGATTCTCTTGTCCTAGCCCTTTCCTCTTCAACCTGTCTTTTTGGTCCCCCGTTTTGCTAGCCCCATCATTCCCTTTTTCTGCTCCTGAGTTTACCACCTGGATCTACCAACAAGTGAGGTTCATCTTCGGCAAGCTGTTCAGTGCTGCTTAGCATTCTTTTGACTGGTCTCTAAATAACTAAGTCTCTAAAACAGTAGTTTCAAATTTTTCCTGTTGCCCTAAAGCCCATCCTCCCTGTTCTCTTTTACTCTGTATGTAAATAATGTCACCTTATTTACCAAAAGGATCATTATGAAGCCACCGTTTCTCCCTGCCAATAATTTTTAGTATTATCTTATTTCACAGGAAGATGTATCCCTTTATTTGTACTTTGGATCCTATGCTCCTATCTCCTTCAGGACTTTGCTTCACCAAATTATCCTCACTCATGTTTTTTTTCCTTCCTTCTTTTCTTCTTTAAAACCTTCCTGTTCCTTGGTTTCCATGACACTGTACTAAATTGGTTCTGATCATCTCTCCACTAGTGTCTTTCTCTCCACCTATACCCGTCCCTTACGTGCAAACGTTACTAAGCTTTTGTCTGTCATTAGTTCACTCAGCCTTTTTTGCTCTCTCCCTGGTAATTACATCTGCTCCAGTAGTTCCAAAAACCATCAAGTTTTCTTTGGTTGGTGTAGTGGATTGAATGCACCCCCCCAACTCACTGAAGCTTGAATTGTGCCCCCAAAGTTTTATGTATTAGAAACTTGGCCCCCACTGTGACTGTTAAGAGGGTGGGAAATCCTCTTACGATAATTGAAAGATGGGGCCTTGAAGAGGTGATTAGATTGTAGGACCATGCTGTAGTGAATGGATTAAAAATGGTGGTCATGGGCATGGTTTGTAGGCCTTTAAGAGGAGTGAATGAGGAGTTAGTCTCTCTGCTCCACCATTTTGTACAATGTGACACCCTGCTGTCATTGTTGCCACCAACAATGCCTTCACCAGCTGTGTCCCCTGGACTTCCCAGCCTCAGAAACTGTAAGCAATAAATTTCGTTTTCTTCATTAATTATCCAGTTCCAGGTATTTTGTTATAAGCAACAGAAACGGACTCATGCAGTTGGTTTCCCCTTTTCTTAACTACAGTACTACATTTCTGATGACTCCTGGACACCACCATTTGGAATTTTCTTTGGCACTACATTTTCAGCTCAGTTAAAGCCCTTCTTTGATTGTCTCATCCTCCTGCCCTCACTACTATGAATCAACTTGCCACCTCCCAGTTAACCCAGTTTGAATCCTGGAGATAGCAGACTCCCTGGATCCATTCAGCTGTCAGTTCTAACACATTCAAGTTGCAATCCACTTTCGTCTCCTTGTTCAGATCCTCCTGATCACTGGCCTTAATTACAGTAAGAACAGCCCTTAATTGCAATCCCTCACTCAAACTTTCCCTGCTTTAACCAGCAAACATACTGCTGACAGATTTTCTTAAAGCTTTGCTCAAAAAACTTTATCCTACAAACTCATCACATTGAAATTCAGAATTTCCTAATATGGCTCTTCATGATTCATCCAGCCTTAACTTCTATTACTTCCCTCTAACCACACTATATCCTAGCAAAACTGTAATTTGACATATACATAAATGAAAAATGTGATGTGTAGAAGGCAAAAACTTCAACCCAGTCTAAACCCATTTTTTGTGACTTAAAAATCTGCCCTCATTTCATCTCTTCCCCAGTCATCAGGTGCCTTGTGCAGATGGCCACTGTACCTCTCAGGGCTGGGCCATCCAAGTCTGGAATTTTCTTTTGGAATACAATTTTTCTTCTGAATTCTTTTGGAATTCCAAAGTTCACAGAAATACTCTCATGAACTTTTTGAACTTCCCTCATATTTCAAACATACTCAAAAGTTGAGGAAACAGATAAATGTACTCTATTATTGGACTTCAAATATAAGATGAGATTAGCAAATACATTTTGCTAATCGTGTTTTAACGATCACCAACTCCTATTACTAAATGTTTAAAAAACTGATTGTATATCTATAGAAATGAATCAATTACAGCTATAAAAAGTTTTTTGATGGGGGTGTAAAGGGGGAGGGGTGGAAGGATCTTGAAAATCTATTACCTTGTATAACGATAAATTTAAAAAAATAATTTTTTTTTGAAAAATACCTGTTAACATGGGGCCAAGTTTATGATACATTAAAAGAAATAAAAACTATTATAAAAAATATGTAGTAGGATTACAATTTGTTTACTGGAGTTGGGGTAGGGGATGTATTTTATGTACAGAAAAAAAGCAAGGAAGGAGACATAGAAAAGCTTTTCTGTTATGTCCCAAGTTTTTAAACAATGCATGTATATTATACCCACCCCTCATCTCAATAAATATTATTTTTTACAAATGTTAGATGTGAAGGGATGACTTTTGCTTTTTCACTCTGCATACATGTATATTGTCTGGATTTATTTATTTATTTATTTTTGATAATAGGTATGTACTACTTGTGTAACTGAAAACAAAAGCCCAAAAAAGGACATGAAAAGGAAAAAAAAATTAATTTTATCCTGTAGGAAAAATCAAAACAGATTATGTGTAGACATAAAAAATTTACATTGAATTGTGTTTTTTTATCTGAGGGAGACTAACTCTTACGTTTATGTTAAACAACTACATAATGGATGAGGTCTACTTTATGCCTTGCACAAGTGTCTATGGACAGAAATGCAGAATCTTGGGCCCTGCTGCAGGTTTACTTAATCAGAACACACATTTTAACATTACATCTGGGTGACTGGAATACAACATATGAAAGTTTGAGAAGCGCTATTTACACCATGATCAGAGGTATTTCCATGTGAAAATGTTAACTTAGTTGGGATTCCAGGTGGGCAACTAAATCATTTTCATTATTTTACTGTCATGATAGTTTTGAATCAAAGACAGAGTTTCTTTGACATGTAACCAAGGATAACTGCCCCTTGATTTAGGAACTTCTCTACCTTATTTATTGTCTTAGCTGTGAAAGAACATACCACATTGCCCTTAAAAAGATCAACTGTGACCAATCACCTGTTCAAGAAATCTCCTGACAAGCCTACAATGGGTGGGCCAGGTACTACAAAGGTCTGAAAAGGCTTAAGCTTTTCTCCTACTGCTTTGCACAGCGAGTCCTACTGCTTAGGCATACATATCCAAGCAAACAATCTGCTGTGTTGATGACAATCCAATTGATAGGAAGGAATGCAGATGACATATTTTTCTATCAGTGCTTTGGGCTGAACTCTGAATAACAGCATTCTAACCAACGGCTTGGCCATTGAAACAATATGCGGCCACAGGACAGTTCAGGTGTGCCCTCTTGGACAAAGAATATTAGTTCCTCTCTTGTTCATTATCTAGTCTGGGGATAGTAATGTTAATACTACCAATTTGAGGCTCAGAGTACTCACGGTGGTGGTTGTACAGAAAAGTGACTATTGACTTGTCCTTACCTTCACATGCAATAAAAAATAGAGTAGAAGTTGGGAAGGGAAGGAAAATTAGAGAGTTTATATAAAAGTGGTCTAAAGATGAAATATTTAAAAAATTTATACATTAGAACTAAAATGGCGGGGCCGGCCCGTGGCTCACTCGGGAGAGTGTGGTGCTGATAACACCAAGGCCGTGGGTTCGGATCCCATATAGGGATGGCCGGTTGGCTCACTGGGTGAGTGTGGTGCTGACAACACCAAGTCAAGGGTTAAGATCCCCTTACCGGTCATCTTTAAAAAAAAAAAAAAGAACTAAAATGGCATATGTGTTTTACATGCATTTTATTTCCATTATAAAAGTAATGTGCTTATTACAGAAATAAGGAAGAAGGAAGACAGGAAAAGCCCCACATCTCCTTTCCAGTTTGTCTGTAAATGTGAAGTATATTACATATTAGCATGATTACCTCCAATAGCAATAAGTCGATCTCCCCGCTGAAGATCTGCAAGAGCAGCAGGCGAGTTTGGGGCCACAGTTTCAATTATGACGTGCCCAGCATACCCGTCAGTTGACTGGACAAGACGAAGTGTAAGTCCAACACTTTGTAAATTTCCTTTTACTAACTCAACCTTTGATAAAGGTGAAAAAATGAAAACAGAGTCAGTGGATTCACAGAAGTAGAGTGAGAAAATAGTTAACAAACTGAGAGCACCACAGTTGATGCTGACTTTTGTACCATGGTGACTTTTATCACAGACAAATAAAGAAGGAGGAAATCTTTATTGTAACAATATAAATAAATACTACACAATTTAAATCATCAACATTTTAAAATATTTTGTCTTCAATGTGTCCTATTAAAATCTATGCTCATTGTAGAGAATTTGGTAATAAAAAGAAAGGCAAAATGAAAAGAAAACCACTCCTAATCATACTACGTAGAAATACTGCTGATATTTTGTATTTTCTAATATATTAACACAAAATTGAGAGAAACTTCTCAATAAAATTGAGACAATGAATATAATACAAACTGAGACATTGTGAATATAATCATATATTGTGAATATAATTCTTTTTTTTTTTTTTTGTCTTTTTTCCGTGTCCGGCAACGGATCGCAACCCTCAGTGTTGCCCCCGTACCGGACCGGGGACCGGCAACGGGATCGCAACCCTCGGCGTTGCTCCCGCGCCTCGCTCAGCCAGTGAGTGGGAACCGGTCCGTATGTGGGATCCAAACCCTCGGGCGGGAGCGCCACCGCGCTTCCCAATCGGCGCACTATCCAGTGCGCCACCGGGCCGGCCCCTTGTGAATATAATTCTGAATCTTGTTTTTTTCAAATATAATGGAAAATATCTATGTCATTATATGTGCTTTAGAAACTCCACTTTTTGTGGTGTATTATTAAATTTTCTCTTTTGGAGGGGCAAAGGAAAAGAGTTTATTAAGAATTATCTTGGGGGGTGGGTGTTTTGGAAAAAAAAAGAATTATCTTGTTAATGAATGAGATGCCCTTTTAAAAACTCATACAGATCATTTTGTTTTCTAAACAAATGTGTCATCCAATTTATTAGGAATATGTATCCCAGATTAATATCATCTGTGATTAAAATAACAAAACCTAACCATACCACCACTATTCCATTTGTCCTCATTCCAATCACTGATTAAAGAAAAGGATAGAATGCCACCACATCCTTCCAGATGACAAGAATTCAATTGGCGTTTGCTGAGCTCAATTACAGATCAGTCTAATTGTATTATTCTCCAGCCCACATTTCTTAGTCCTGTTCTTCAAGAATATCTCATGAGGGACTTTGCCAAATACCCTGCTAATATCCAAAAATATGACTGTCTTATATATATTGCTTTAAATATATAAATCCCACTTAGCTAGAAATTCAATTGTCCTACCTAATGATGTTGTCTAGTAAAAGAATCCTTATTGGAAGTTGTTCTTTAATTTGGGTAATAGGTTTTGTAAATTTGTTTTTATTTTAAGGAAAATCTTAATCATATCATGTTCAAGAAACGGGAAATGAGGTCAAGTTTTGCACTACCTGAATGTTCACAAAACACAAAAACAACTCTTCCAAAAGACTTCATCATTTGTTTAAACCTCCCCAAACATCCATCCAGTTCCTGCCTTCTGATATAGTAAATAATCACCTTATAATGTTAAAATGTGTTTCAGTTTAACAAAGCCCTTCAGAACACATTCTCTCAAATCCAAGAATAAAAATACATTCTTAATATACAGAGTGCCAAAGCTGAAATTCAGAATGTGAATTTTTCTAATTATAGAAAGCTAAGGGTAGCAAATAGGTAAAAAACTAAATTATTTAAATCTGAGTACTATAAACTTTAAAAACTAACACCTGGACTTGGAATGTGTTTTTTATGATTTACTCTTTGCTCTTAAATAGATAAGTTTATGTATATTTTAAAATTATATATGACTATTAGATATACCATACACTTTAAACATATGCCAAAAGAGAACTTTTAAAATGATGACATAAAAATAAATAGAAATAAAAATCCTAAATATTTTTCCTATGTCTGATGAAACATGTGGCATGCACTCCCTAAAATATGATATCACTATCTAAGAGGTTCTGGATTTTAAGATTTTATTATGGAAAATTTCAAATATATACAAAAGTACAGAGAACAGTAAAATGAACCCTGTGGTACATTATAAAATATGGTCACACATTCCTATCCTCATATGCACTTCCCTTTGCAATGTAACTTTACTAAACCTGCCATCAGAGATATAACTTGTTTCTCCATCTCTCTTTCAGCAACCAACTAGAAAAAATAAGCAGAGATAGACAATCTAAACATTATCAACCTTGACTTAACCTACATTCATAGAACACTATACAACAATGGCAGAATGCGCATTCTTTTCAAGTGCACATGGTAAGTTAACCAGGATGTGAAAGTTCATAAAACAAGTGTCGGGCTGGCCCGGTGGCGCACTGCTGTAGTGCGCCGCTGGGAAGCGCGGCGGCGCTCCCTCCAAGGGTTCGGATCCCACATGCAGACCGGTTCCCGCTCACTGGCTGAGCGAGGCGCGGGAACAACACCGAGGGTTGCGATCCCGTTGCCGGTCCTAGTCCAGTACGGGGGCGACACTGAGGGTTGCGATCCGTTGCCGGACACGGAAAAAGACAAAAAGGAAAAAAAAAAAAAAAAACAAGTGTCAACAAATTTAAAATGACCAAACTCACACAAAGTATGTTTTCTAACCTTGATGGAATTAAGTTAGAAATCAGCAACAATAACTAGGAAAACCCCAAATATTTGAAAAGTAAAATAACATACTTTTAAATAATTCATGAGTCAAATAAGAAATCACAAGGGATATTAGAAAATATTTTGAAAAAAAATGATGAAAATACAACCTATCAAAATTTGTGAGATACAACTAAAGCAGTGTTTAGAGGAAATATATAGCTTTAAATGCCTATATTAGGGACGAAAATATAAAATTAGTTCCCACCTTAGGAAATAAGAAACTCTGAAGTAGGAGCAAGGAAAAAATAAGGAGCAGAAATCAATAAAATAGAAAATAAAACAACAGAAATCAATGAAAACTCATTCAATGAAATGATCAGTAAAAGTGACAAGCTTATAGGCTAAAGTGATAAAGAAAAAAAAAAGAGAGAAGATACATATTACAAAAGATCAGCTGTTATGCTAAATACACTTGACAACCTAGATGAACTGGAAAAATTTTCTTGTAGATACAAATGATGAAAACTGACCCTAAAAGATAGAAAATTTGAATATTCCTATATCAATTACATACATCAAATCCATAATTATAAACCTTCCCACACATAAAAAAAACCCTTCAGGTCTAGATCGCCCTATTAGTGAGTTCTTAAAGAAGGAATAATAACAATTTCACCTGGAATCTTTTATAAATAGAGAAAGAAGGAACACTTTTTAAATCGTATGTTAAGGTCAATGTTACCCTGATTCCAAAGCCAGACAAACAAAAAACAAGAAAACAGAACTACAGACTAATATTTCTAATGTTCAAACATGGAAACAAAATTTAACAGAATTTTAGGAAATTCAATCCAGTAATACATTAAAAAAAGGATAATAATCATAACCAAGTGGAGATGATTCCAGATATTTGAGGTTGATTTAGAGTCAGGAAACAATGTAATTCACCATATTAACAAATCAATGAAAAAAAATCATATAAATATTTCTATAGCTGCAAAAAAGAAATACAAGGAAACTTCCTAAACCTGATTATGGGTAGCCACAAAAATCTACAATAACATAAAAACACAGAAATCTTTCATCTTTGAGTTTTATCTGAGATCAATAACAAAGCAAGGATTTCTGATCTCACCACATCAATTCAACATTGTACTGGAGATTATAGTCAGTATAATGAGAAAAAAGGGAAAGCATAAAGATTGGAAAGGGAGGAGGAGAACTATCTTTATTTGCAGATAACATGATCCTATACATGGATAATCCCAAGAAATCGACAAAATATCATTAGAATAGGTGAAAATAGGTCACAGACTACAAGGTCAATATACAAAAATCAAATGAGTTTCTATGTAACAAATAATTAGAAAATAAAAAAAAACAGATCTCCATTACAATAGTATAAAAAACATATTTAGAGTTTAATGAAAGATGTGCAAGACTCGTATGCTTATAACTACAACATACTTCAAAAGGAAATTAAAGAAGACCTAAACAAATGGAGAAAGATACCATGGTTCTTGGATTGACAGATTCATTATTGTTAAGATGACAATCCTTCCCAAATTTATCTATGGATTCAACGCAATCCCAGTCAAAATCCTTGCAGGCTTGTGGAGAGGAAAAGGACCTAGAATAGCCAAAACAATCCTTAAATAGAGCAAGGCTGGAGGTCTTATACTATTTGATTTCAAGGCTTGCTATACAATGTTAGAGTGATCAAGACAGTGTGGTATTGACCTAAGTACAGACATATGGATTAATGGATCAAAACAGTTCATAAATAAACTCATAATTTTATATGGTCAACTGATTTTTTTTTTTCCTTTTTTTTTTTTTAATGGATCAAAACAGTTCATAAATAAACTCATAATTTTATATGGTCAACTGATTTTTTTTTTCCTTTTTTTTTTTTTGTGTCTGGCAACGGACTGTAACCCTCAGTGTCGCGCCCGTACCGGACCGGGACCGGCAACGGGATCTCAACCCTTGGTGCTGCACCCGCCCCTCACTCAGCCAGTGAGCGGAACCGGTCTGTATGTGGGATCCGAACCCTCGGCGGGAGCGCCGCCACACTCCCAAGCGGCGCACTGTAGCAGTGCGCCACCGGGCCGGCCCCTATGGTCAACTGATTTTTGACAAAGATGCTAGACTAATTCATAGGGGAAAAGGTATGCTGGAACAAATGGATGTCTGAATGGGAAAAAAATAAACCTCAATTCTCACCTCACACAACACATAAAAATTTACTTGAAAAAAAAAAAAAAAACAGACCTATACTTAAGGGCAAAACTATTAAGTTTATAGAAGAAAATACAGGAAAACCTTTATGATATTAGGTTAGGCAAATATTTCTTAAACAGAACACAGTCCAATCTATATAAGAAAAATATAAGATGGATTTCATAAAATTTAAAACGGTTGCTCTTTGAAAAACAGAGAAAATATGTGCAAAGCTTTTATCTGAGAAATGACTTGTATCCATCAATATATAAAGAAATTTTGCAACTGAGAAATAAAAAGATAAACAACCCAGTAAAAAATGGGCAAAAGATTTGACTAGACACTTCACAAAAAAAGATATACAAATGGTCAATAAGCATATTAAAAGATGTTCAATTAGTCATTAGGGAAATACAAATTAAAACCACAATGAGATACTATTACTAGATATCCACTAGAATGGCTAAAATTAAAGACTGACAATACCATGTGATGGTGAGGATGTGAAGCAACTGAAACTCTCATATACTGCTAGTGGGCATATAAAATGGTATAGCTTCTTTGGAGAGCAGTTTGGCAATTTCTTATCAAGTTAAACATACATTAGCCATATGACCCAGCAATCCTACTTTTAGGTATTTCATAAAGAGAAATGAAAACATGTCCACACAAAGACTTGTAAGCAAATATTCACAAAGCATCCTTCAAAAGAGTCAAGAACTGGCCAATTGGTGAATTGGTAATCAAACTGTTGTATATCAATATAAAGAATACTACTCAGCAACAAAAAGAAATAAAATATTAATACACATGACACATGGTTAAATTTCAAAAACAGGCCAAGTGAAAGAAGTCAAACACAAAAGACTATATACTCTGTAATTCAATTTGTATGAAATTCTAGGAAAGGCAAAATTATAGTGACAGAAAGCAGGTTAGTACTTGCCTAGGAGTGGGGGTTGGGGGCTGGAGATTCAAAGCAAGTAACACATGTAACATTTACAAGGTGACAGTAATATTCTGTTATCTTGTCTGGGATGAAAATATTCTATATCTATTTTTTTGTAAAATTATGTTTTCATCCCACTAAAAAGTTTCCTCCGTGCAGGAAACTAAACACATATTTAGGTATAAATGAAAGAAAAAGGAAGGGGGAAAAGGAACAGCGGCGTGAGAAAAACTGTATACCAAAATTGGTACATGAGTACAACTATCAAAATTCATCAAACTGTACATTTTACTGAATTTTACTGTTTAAGTTATACCTCAATAAAGCTATTTAAAACTAAAGCAAAAATGAACAAAACCTGGAATATGCCAATTTTTGTCTTAAGATACTTAAATTATACAGATCGCTAATTCAGGTAGCTCTTAGACTTCCAATTTATCTAATTAAATAAAAATAGCTTGGGATGAATTTAGATGATCCTTAAGTCAATCATGAAGAACAAAAATATTTAGATATTTTTTTCCTGTTTATTTATGTCAATCAAACGCATACTGACTCTTAACTACAGATAACTGGAATTACTAGGCTATACAGATACAGATTAAACCAGATATAATTATAAGCAGCAAGAATAGTGTATATGAAAGGAAAAAAACCTCATGAAAATGTAATGCAAGTTTTTATTTTATTACTGTTAAATTAAAAAATTAGAATAAACTTTTTTGAAATATTTGCATCTGTTTAAAAAAAGCAAATATACAAAATAAAGAGCAACAGTCCTGTTTCCTCAACCACTACCCCTCTCTATGCCATATCAACCACTTTAAAACTCTTTGTTTTTAGTTGTTCTGGGGGTTAGCTTTTTTCTTTAGATAATATGTATACATTATCATTTCTTAATATATCAAATTTTAGACCATGTGTTGACTTCCCACTATAACAGACGAGCATGTTAGCCTATTTCCCTCCAAACTGCAGTAGAGTTACAGCACTGTTTTTATTTCCTCTATATAATCTCTTTGTAACTTTAATTATACCCCTATTTCTTATGCATAAACTACAGACAATATCTATCTTGATACTAACTACCCTAACACCTCTCCTCTTTATATCTTCTAAACTCTATCAAAGTTAACAATGATTATATTCTTTTTCTAACTATAATTAAGCTATCAAGGATGACTGATTCTAAAAGCTAAAAATCAGCAAACAGTGCTTACAATATTGTGATTATATTAATACTGTTTATTGCAAAGCTGGGCATCATTAGATTTTCAGTCTTGTATAGCCTTTTATTTTTCTTGTTTTTTTTTTTTTTTTCCTTTCAGAATAGCTTTTACTTTAACTATAGATCTACGTAAATACTGCTTCTGTGATTAGCTTGAAAATTCATCTATTTATTTATTTACATATCATTTAGCACCCAACTGAAGGGAAGTTTTATTCTACCCCCAACCCCACTCCTGTGAAAAAGAAGCCAGTTAGGGCCGGCCCGGTGGCACACTGTAGCAGTGCGCCGCTTGGGAGTGTGGCGGCGCTCCCGCCGAGGGTTCGGATCCCACATACAGACCGGTTCCCGCTCACTGGCTGAGCGAGGTGCGGGGGCAGCGCCGAGGGTTGCGATCCCATTGCCGGTCCGGTCCGGTACGGGCGCGACACTGAGGGTTGCGATCCGTTGCCAGACACGAAAAAAGACAAAAAGGAAAAAAAAAAAAAAAAGAAGCCAGTTAAACAAAGGTAGAAGGAATGATCAGATTAGAAAAATCACCCTTTTTGTACTCGCCCCCCACACAAGGTAGAGAAACTATTTTAGATAAAAAAAAAAAATAAAACCAAGACAGAGAGACTAAAGAATTGTAACAACCCAAAGAAACATTTAGGGCTGGTTAGAGTGTGGTGTTCTAACACCAAGGTTGAAGGTTCAGATTCCTGTACTGGCCAGCCACCAAAAACAAAGAAAGAAAGAAACAAAGAAACATATAAATCTTGATCAGATCCTAGTAAAAACACAACACAAAACAAAAAAACTCCAAAAAACATTCTGGGGACACTGTAATATATTCTGAAAATTAGGTGAAATTAGGGAATTATTTATTTTCTTATGTGTGATAATGGTTATTGTGGTTATGAAAAATGTTCTTATTTTTAGAAGATTCATACTAAACATTTAGGATAAAATATGATGTCTACAACAATCCTGGCCTATGACTTGAGGCAGATGTTAACCTTTTTAAGCTTCATTAGTGAAACAGGGTAGTAGCTATCTTAGATGGGGAGCTATGAAAAAGGCTCAGTATTTATTAGTATTACTATTATTAGTAAGACTGAGCATTACTTATCAAAAATGGGTATGCAGAAAGAAATTTAAAAAGCAGTCTACTGTGAATGAACTCACAGTAGAGAAAGTACTTCTCTACTTTTCTCACAGTAGAGAATGAACTTCACAGTATCCAGCTGAGAAAACAAGGCAAACATGCTATAAAACAAATTTCAATTCAAAACAGAATTTTCAGACAGACTGTATTACACTGTTCAAATATTAATTTATTTTACAGGCTCAATATTGGGAAACTAAAACACTTTTGCAATTATATGATTAAAAAATCTGTCTTATTAGAAGAGACAAAGATGGTGACTGAAATGTCAACATCTAGTAAGGGAAAAACAACCAGTTCAAATGCACTAGAAATAATGTACTTCCAAAGAGTAGAAATTATACTAATGATTTATAATTTCACAAAATTATAAGTTTTCATCCCGTCAGAAAGTTTCCTTTATGCAGGAGACTAAAGACATACCGTATTTATGTATAAATGAAAGAAAAAGGAAGAGGGGAAAAAAGGGACAGCAGGGAGAAAAAAATTCTATTTCTTACAGACAAAAGCAGAGTGAAGAAAAAATGAACATGAAACAATATTGTTCTTTGGACTGATTGTGAACTCTTTATTAAAAAAGAGAAGGGGGGTGAAAGGAGAGACAAAATGTCTGTGATAACCAATACAGATACAGATTATGGATGGGAGGGGCTGTTCCAACAATCATCAGTAATAGCTTTTTCTTTCTTACAAGACTCCAAATAGCTGTTTTTAAGTACCACCAAAATCTGGATGCTCCTATATTCCAAAAGGTAAGCTACAAATAAGGAAAAGTTAACATCTGTAGAATGTCTCACTCAAATCTTTGTAGATGGCGAAGGTTTGCTTTCCAGTTTCTCTTAGAAAACAAGGAAAACTTTGTTCCTCACTGTTGTAAGCAAAGACCAAGATTTCTGTGGCAGGAGAGGTAATAAATGGGGTTATAACACCTCTCCCCTTTGAAACAGTTATCTGGTTACAACCATAGAATTTGCCTGGAAGTTTCAGGCCAAACCCTGCAAGTCTAAGTCTGTGGTAATACAGGCCATGTAAACTCCAGGGTCCTGAGACTTCTCAGACCACAAGGACACTACCTTTGTTTAGAGGGTTGGAGGCACTGTGGCCAGTATCAAATATTGTCTTAGAGAGGGTCTAAGCGATACTCCAAAACTGAAGCACAATGTGCAACTGGACATGTATAAAGATAAGGTGTGATGGGAATTCAGGGGAGGCAAAGACTGTCTCTGGGTAAGTGGTCTAGGGGAAGGCTTCTTATAAGGGAAAGGCATTAAGGTTATGTCTTAAAGCAAAAGAAGAGTGTGAACAGATAGTCTAGGAGTTGGGACTGGGATGTGGAATAGGGCAGTAGAGGATGTCATTCTGGGCCATGGTAGCATTGTTAGAGCACAGAAGTGGAGAAAAAGCAGCACAGTAGAAATTAAAATCATTATGATGATATTTATCAGATGAGACATAATGGAGAGAAAATTCCTACTCTGATTAAAGTATCTATTTCTCTCTAACAGGTTCTAGCTTACCAGGCGTTGTGATAGATTTCATATACAATATCTCATTAAACTTAAAGTGCTGCATTTATTAAACTGGAAAGCTGCAAATAATTGATAATGGTAGGATGTATTCTCTGTGGCTTAAACTGTGTCAACTGACCTGAATCTTGTTGACACTGAAAAGTCGATTTCTACTGGAGTAGAAATGACATACAAAAAAAAAAAAAGTTTATCAATTGTCAATAATTGTTGACACATGCTAACTAAACAGCAGTCACATGAACTGAATCACAGGGATCAATACATACAAGATTGCAGACAGCTTGAATTTAACTTCACTAATAATGTCAGTCACAGGTTAAAAAATTCTAGATTCACGTGCATCTCTCTTGTAAAGAGCAATTTAGTAAAAACATCACGATAGCCTTTAAGAGCTTTTATACTCTGACATCCTTTTAGCCTTTCTTGGACCCAGCTGTGATGCGTTATTTTCACTTTGGGGGAAAAACAACATATTGATTTTTTAATCCCTTCCTAATGTGGACATAATTTTATACGATGGTTATGAAGAGGATATATTTCAATAACACATCAATATAACTCTTATTTTAAAACCGCTCTCTCCTACATGAGCTTGTAACATTGAACAAAAAACAAAAACCCAAGAAAGAATAAAAAGATCACTAAGTGAAAGACCCTAAATTATTGTGACCAGGTATATTTTAAACATTCTTTCATCAAATAAGTTTCTGAAAAAAAGACATCATAAGGACTATTTCCCAGCTTTTGTTGTAGAGTAGTGGGGCAGGGAGGGAGAAATGTGACATAAGACACAATAATCAGTACACGTGTGTACACAATGCCAGTATAAAACTAAATTTTTAACAGCAAGCTTTTAAATGCAGATAACCTTTCCCACTTCTGGCCTATACTGAAACCTATTTTACCAGAATTCTCATTATATTGCAATTAATAAAAAAAGATGCCCACAATCTTCAGAAACATCGATGTATTCTATCTATAACTCTGCTCTCCAAATGAAATGGTGGTAATATTTTCAGAAAAAATCATGAATGTTTATCTAAGAAACACAAAATTAACAAAATCTTTAGCAAAGCTACTAAGGAAGACAAGTAATGAAAAGAGATGCACTAATCGATTCACTCACTCATTCAAATGTTCAGGCACTGTGTGCTGCTGGGTCTGGAGGGTACAGCCATGAACAACAGAGATGAGCTTCCCTGGCCTCATGGAAGCAGCAAAAGTAAGCATGAACGAGTAGTTACAATACTTGCTGAGTGATTTAATAGAAGTCACCTAACATTCACAAAGCAGGGAAGGCATCCCTAAAAAATAAAGTTGACACTTGAAGGATGAGTAGGAGTTTGCCAGGCCAGCTCAGTAGTGAAGGCAATATAGCTAGCAAAGAGAGCAGCAGCTTTAAAGGCAGGAGATGCGAGCTAGCAGGACATAACTGAAGAACAGAAGGAACTTTGGTATTACAGCTCTCGGGCAGGTTCAGTCTATATGAGGAAGGAGAGAATTCTGGTACATTTGACTATAAGACTTTTCAAAAGAAAGAAGCATAATATCAACTCTACCACCAGTTTCATGGCCAAGATGGTCAAAGTTAATAAATGGCAACTGTGGAAGAAGCAGCATTTGAATATACAAATTAATGCTATAATGTGACTGGAAACATGAATACAAGTAATATTTAATTCTCACCGATCTATTCAAGCCTTTTAAAAAATCCCAACTTCATGAATATCATTCAAATGCTTAAAAAAAGTCAATGCTTAAAAACATGCTTCAAATTCCTTCAAAGTTTGATTGCTGGCTGTAAAACATATCATTTACAAAAACTTTCATAAAGATACATGTGCTTATAAACCAATAAATGCTTCTCCTTTCATGGGCCACTTCCACATTATCCATATTCACAAAGCTTTAGTACTCTGACCAAATCTCTAAATGAAAGCCGAGGCCCTAAAAATACAATCATAAAGTCCTTGCTTTTTTCAGGGAACTTGCAGTTGAAGTGAGGACACTTGTAGTGACCTGGAGAGAATGCCCAGATTGATTTCTAACAGGTAGTTTTGAAAAGACAGAACATCCAACTTCTGAATACCTCAACATAATGGACAACATGCTAAAAAGTACAGAAACAGATCTGACTTCAGCAGCACAAGTGTTAGTGTTAAGTTCCCAGCCTAGCTTAGGCCAGCTTTACTGCCTGCCCCGGCCCAGAGCCAGAATCCAAGAAGAAAGGTCTCTGGACTGCTTCTTTCCCACCTATCTGGGCAGACTGAAACTTAATTCCCGCTTTTCCCTTCCTTCCTTTTCCTGTGCAGCGGATAAGGGCCCTGAGTCAGCTGTGAAAGAGCCAAGACAAGATTAAACGGTGAAGAGAAATTACATTTTACACAGCTCTTTCCAGGTGGCCAGAGACTGGATACTTTAGGGCAGCAATGGCCTAGAACAATAGAAGAGCTTCCTGCAGGAACTTTCTTAAGAAGCATGGTGATGAGTGACAGTGAAGTGACAAGTAGCATCTGGCTGAAGAAGAGGGGAGCCTTTAGGAAGAAGCCATGTACATAATACAATCCCCATCATTAAACAATTTTTAAAAGGGCACTTCTTATTGTAGGACTCCTGTTTTATTCAACTACCTATTGCACATGGGTACAGTGGTTTTGTTGCCTGCATTCTCAAAGAACTGAAACATATACGCTTTCAGCTATAACATGGGTTTTTGTAGACTGGCCAAAGAACCTGTATATTAGCACAAGTTATATGGGAAACCCATGTTTCTGTCAAATCAACACCTCTATCCTCTCCTCCTCCCCCAGGTCTCTTCAGTACCAGGCCAGTTGTCTAGCTTCACCTACTTTCTTACAGGTTGCAGAGATTTGGCCTGTTTCCCCTCATTTTTAAAACTGCCACCACCCAGGGTTCATCCTGGCTTCCTAATTCCTTCTCTCAGAAAAGTGCATTATTCTTGTTTCAGGACCCTATGGCTGGGTAAGTATCCTAAGCAGGGGTAGAACTAGGGTAACAAATACAGAGATTCTAAAAACTATCTGCTTATAAGTTGAAGTTTTGGAAAACACATGCCTGAAAGTAGAACTATTTGCTTATGCCAACCAAATACCCTGGATGTTCTGGGGTTATTCAAATTTTAAAAGTAGTCCCCCCAAGCCATTCTATTAATGCAGCATCCAAACATTTCTGTAAGAAAGCCTCTTGGATTTGTAAAATTTGGGCGCTTTGTTCATGAGACTATAAAATGGCTGCTTTGGTCAAAGTAACCAAAACTCTACATGCTACGGGTCTCCAGAAGGTAACTGCTATGAACTGAATATTTGTGTCTCCCCTCAAATCATTATGTTGAAATCTTAACCCCCAAAATGATGGTATTAGGAGGTGGGGCCTTTGGGAGATGATAAGGTCATGAGGGTGGAGCCCTCATAAACAGGATTAGGACCCTTATAAAAGAAGCTAAAGAGAACTCCCTTGTCCATCCTGCCATGTGACAACACAGCTTTGAATTAGAATGTGGGCCCCTCAATAGATACTGAATCTGCTGGCACCCTGATCTTGGACTTCCCAGACTCCAGAACTGTGAAAAATAAATTTCGGTTTCTCCCAAGCAACCCAGTTTATGGTACTTTTGTTCTGGCAGTCCAAACAGACTAAGGTAGCAACTAAAAATTATTGTGTTTTGATGGACCCGTGTACAGATCATCTTTGCTTGGCTTGCTTTTGGGACTTGTCAACTGCACTCTGAATATCAGGGACACAGACAATTGTGATTAGAAGATTGAGTATTGAAGATTTATATCCAAACTCTGAATTACAATTGAGAAGTCAAAATTTCTAAAACTAGAACTTTTATATTAAATAAGTTATTGAATTGCTTGCAAGGTGAACTTCAATATACAACATACTTGGCATAGAATATTAGAAATATAACTTTCTGGTCATTTCATCATATAGCAGGTGTCAGATCAATTTGTTTATGGTTACGGAGCACAAATTATTGCCAGACTAAGGACTAACAGTTTACCGTCCATCCCAATTAGAAGCAGCAACAGGGTCGTTGAAGGTCTAGGGGAACATTTCCTATTTTGCCAACCATCACCTTTAAATATTTAAAAACCATTACTGATGATCTCATTAACTCTATTAGCATTATGCTAAACACTCACAAAGAGAAGAATATGTTTTCACTCATATTCATTCTTTCCTCTCTCCCCTCTTTACTCTCTTCCTCTCTCCTCCTGTCCCCCACCCCCAACACACTTGGGTGTAAGGCAACACAAGTAACATTTGGTTCAATTTAGAAATGACTGAGTTCAATCTAGTACTGTTACTCATTTCTATTTATAAAGCACGTTTCAATAAAATTATAATTCTGAGAAGTTAATAAAACAATTTTTAGGTTCTAGAATGAAAAAGGAAACACATATGAAAGAAATAAAATGTCTGAAGGGTCATTCTAGCATCAATCTAATCTACTAAGCACAGCCAGTTTTAACAGCACAGAAGATGCAAACTGAAATATTTCTTGGGACTCTCAGCTACTCAGAAACTAGCTAGGTACCTTGCTTCCAAGGACCCCACTAAATTCTCAATCATCCTCTGTTCAGTTCCATCACTCTAACAGAAAAAAAGGAGATACTATATTTATTAGCTGTCTTCTTTGAAACTGTCTCTCAGCACTAAAGAAGATTAATAATTTGGATGCTCAAGAGCACACTTTTTTCATAGGAAGTATAAATCTTTGAAAAAGACCCAATGATGACAAAAATTATATGTATGGAAAAAAAGGTCTCAAAGGAGATTAGAATAGTATAGGGAATGAATTCTCAATTCTCTCACATGGATTCTACACATAAGCATTTTCCTTGGCAGTATAATGCCTAAATTTTCAGTAATTAACTCTTAATGGATAACCAAAACCCACTGAATTCAGCCTTTCCTGAGAACTAGGGCAGATTCGAACCCCTGTGAGTCTTAAAGGGAATGTTAATATCTATCACACTGGGTTGCTGTCAAGATTAAGTGGAACTATGGGTATAAATGTCTAGCATAATCCAGGCATTTCCATCTTTGCCCCTCAGGAAGACTTCTTTCTGGGAGAAAATACAAGTGAGGGCTCTCAGTCTTCAAAACAGAATGCCAGCTTGGCCATTGGATAACCTCTTCTCTAAAGCAACTGGATGCATTAGGACTGTATCCTTTGGTTACCTCATCTGAGACAAAAAAGATCTAGAAATAAACTTAAAAGTAAACTCCATTATATAATACAACTGACCTAAGAGATCTAAGGAATAAACATGACCCTCTGCTCAGGTTCAAAAGGCTGTGAGGAAAATAACAACATCTGAATGATTACCTTGCAATATATTTAGGTTTCTTCTTTTCTCTCTCTCTTTAAATCTGATTGAAGTCTCCATTAATGGTTTGATTTGAAACTAATTCAAATTTTATACAACCATTCCAGTGAAATAAAAAGCTCAGAAAAATATGAAAAGACAGAGGTTGTTATGAAAACAACAGAGTGGAACACTTTTGCCCTTTTTAATTCCTTTGTCTAATAGAAACAGCTCTTATTCTGAATCAACCCTCAGCTTCATATATTATCACTGTACTTGTCCAGGGTGATTTACATCTTACTAAGGAAGTGTGAGAGGCTTAGGGACAGACAGTTTTCTTTTTTAAATAAGTTGTTTTTTTAAAAAATAACTTTTTATCTTGAAATAATTTCAAACTTGCAGTAAAGTAGCAAAAACATTACAAAGAATTTCCGTTTATCCTGAACTCAGATTTCCCAGTTGTTAACATTTTACCACATTTGTTCCTCTATCTCTGCATATTTTTTTCTGAACCAGTTGAAAATAAGTTGCAGACATGATGTCTCTTACCCCTAAACACTTAAATGTGTATTTCCTAACAAGGACGTTCTCTTATGTAACCATTAATGATCAAAGTCAGAAAATTAACGTTGGTATAATACTATTATATAATCTACAGAACTTATTCCAGCTGGAATGAAATTTTGAAATATGTATCAACAGCCTTTTATTTCTGCATAATCTTTGACCAAGGAATTATTTAATCATGGGTTGGCAAACTACAGTTGTGGTCTGTTTTAAAGAAGTGCTTTTGGAAAAGCAGCCACATTCATTAGTCATGTATTGTTTATGGCAGTTTTAGAACTAAAACAGCAGAGCTGAGTAGTTGTGATAGTGACTTTTTGGCCTGCAAAGTCTAAAATATTTACTACTTGCCCTTTACAGAAGTGTGCCAAACCATAACTTAAAGAATAAATGTGCACAAATACTCACACCTGACATTAATTATAGATTTCTTTAAAATATCAAAAAATTGGAAAACAACCCTAAATGTTCTTCAGCAGGTGATTAGTTAAATAAAGGTACACAGTGAAATATCACGTAGACATAAAAACGTTGACACATGTACATGGAGATAGAAATATGTCCTTAGTATATCGTTAAGTTGGGAAAAAGGCAGGTTATAAAATAAATCTCATTTTTTTTTCTTTATAAAACACAAACATATTCTACATGTGAATAGTGGGTGCATGTATGTATTTATAAACTTTTTTTTCTAAAAAGTTAACAGTGGTCTCTCTGGGTAGTGGAATTATAGTTAACTTTTGTAGTCTTTACAGCTTTCTAATTTTTTCTTAAACCGAAGCAAATATAGCCCATACCAATTTCCAAACATGTATAACTCTTATCTAACAGAGATTGCTGATTTTATTGTTAAAATATACAAGTTTCCTCCAATTTTGCAAATGAGTGTGCCATCACAAAAATTAAAAATCTGCTTCACAATACTTACATTTCCTTATGCTAAATGGCTTCCTACTTACACTTCTAACATTCTCAGTGTTGATCAATTTACGAAAGACAAATCACACATCATTAATTTAGAAAATGAGCCATCTGTCCATACTCTAAGAATCACTGGATAACCTTTAAAGAAACATAATGAATTACCCAGAAGTAGTCTTATTTACAGTGACTAATAAAACATTCTTATCAAAGTAAATCAACAGCATGTTGATTTACAAATGGGAAACCCCAGCTGTCTCCAAATCCACTTCAAATTTTACTCATGTTCAATATTTATGTGGAGAAATATGCAATACCTTATGGAAATACTAAAAAGACTGACTTAATAGAACATATGAATTAAGTATTGCTGTTGCTGCTGCTTTCTACTTGCTTGTTTGAAGGCAAAATCAAAAATGTCAACCCAGTTTTACTTTTAGCCTATTCATTTTAAAGTACCTTCAGTTAGTATATAACTTCACATTTATAATGAAATGCAAAAGAGGTGCATGCTAAAAATTTCAAATAGTTTAGTACCATGAACTACTTCTTAAATGTTCTAAAACTATTATTTTTAAACCTTCCTGACATTCAAATGTTTGTCCATGTTATTCTGATGGGGTTGTTCATGAGGATTAAATGATTATTGTATGTAAAGTCTTAAAACTATAACTGGCACAGAGATATTGCTCATATCTTGTAATTGCCAGCTACCACTCAATTGAATACATGTCGCAAGGGAGTTGGACACTACTGCAGGATCCCTGATAACACCTCTCTAACACTTTCCTAAATCTTTTATCTTCTAGTTCTGCATCCTGTATCTGTGTATGACTCAGAAAACCTTTTGGCTAAGTGGGTCATCAGAAGGCACTACTGTGCCTTGAGAAGGATATTTTAGTTCATGAGAAAGTATGGACTGAGTCATTTTTACTTGGGTCACAGTAAACTGTAGGGTCTTGAGAAACAGAACCTAAAAATAATGTTTAAATTTTATGAATATACCTCTTTTTAACTGGCTCTCAAAAGCTCTTTTTAAAAAAGTTACATTCTTACTATTATATTGTGAAATCACTCTTCATCCTATTTTTTTTTTTTTTTTAAAAAGATGACCGGTAAGGGGATCTTAACCCTTGACTTGGTGTTGTCAGCACCACGCTCAGCCAGTGAGCGAACTGGCCATCCCTATATGGGATCCGAACCCGGGGCCTTGGTGTTATCAGCACCGCACTCTCCCGAGTGAGCCACAGGCCGGCCCTCTTCATCCTATTTGAAGGAGACTAAAAAATAGAGCATAAACCCCAAATACAGTGTTCACCTTACCAGACAAAACACTGAAAGTTGAAACAACAGCATTGAAAATATAAAAACCAAAACAGTAAATCAAAGCACTACATGAAAAAAATTCCATCTCTGGACTGACCTTTGATAGCCACTACACCTCAAATCCAACTTGTCCAGAATGAGACCCTCTTTCTCCTCTTCCTTTTCCCTTCTCATAGCTCCAGTCTTCCTGGCTTCCTCTCGCTCCAACAACCCTCCATTTCCAGTGGTATCCAAGCCACACTGATCCTATTTCCCATTTTCATTGCCACTATACTGGTTCAGACTTTCATTACCCCTCACCTCTATTTTAGGTCTTTCCCTTGTCAAATCACCCTTTAATCACTGCTGCTAGATTTGATAAACATATTATTGACTATCTACCATGTGCACGTGTTGTGCTAGACATTTTAATATGTAGAATCTCATTTAACCCTCATACAACCATGTGAAATACTATCAGACCCATTTTATATAGGAATACACTACTTGTGGATGAGATGGGTTCAGGGACTTTAAATAAGGTCATACTGCCAATAAGTGGCCTAGTTAAGACTTAAATCCAGCTCCATATCTGCCTAAAGAAAGATTCTGATGAAATCATTTTCATTCTAAAAGCCACAGCCCAATTTCTTAGCCTGGTATTTAAAGCACTCTAAAACATGGTGCAACCTTTTTATTCTTGTTTTGGAGTCTTCCTATGCTATCATATTCTTTAGCGAACTTGGACAACTCATTGTATCCTAAACATACTCACATATTCTCACTATTTATTGGGGTTTATCCCATGTCCTCCACCTAGAAATGCCCTCTCTGCCAACTCAAAATCCTACATATACTGTGAAGCTTGGCTCAAATGTCACCTCCTTAATATATTCTTTTCTGGTTTTCCCCAAAGAGTGTTACTTCCCCTTTATTGGAATCTCATAGTACTTTATTCTGAAACTCTTATACAGCATTCATATACTAATAGTAACACTGATATTCATAGTGCTGTTGATCTTATTTCCCCATTACTTATTTTCTTTGGAGGGAAGGATCATACAATGCTTTATGTCTCACATGCAGTTCCTTCCCTCTCATACTCACAGAGCCTTACACTGATTTGATTTGGAGAGTTTATGTTTCTATATCTTACATAAGTTCCTACTCTTTCCCCAGCATTTCACAATCATACTAAACATACTGGGAAGACCTGGGACAGAGAACTGCATCTCTTGTTTTTAACCAAGATGAACTTTAAGAGTGGAAATGTTGCATAGGATTTACTGTAAAAACTCAAAGGTATTTAGTTTATTTAAGAAGTCAAATTATAAAACATTATACATGATTAAAATTTCATTGGGTCCCTATCGTATTTGCAGATATCATCAAATTGAACTAAACCAAAGTTTTCATAAAAACTGACATTTTCAAAAAAGCTTTATTTGCTTTAATCTTTCTCCTCCTTTTGATAAGATTAAGACTGTAAATGGCAAATGGTTAAATAGGAGCACCAAAATGCTATCTGCAAGGCATCTGGTCTTAAACAAATATACCAAAACGCCAACTCTGAAGCATATCTGTTCTAATGGATTTATAAGTTTGTCTTTCTCAGATGCTCTTACTTGAAACCACAGTTCTTTAGGGAGCTCTTTTAGACTCTATGTATTTATATTTTCAACAGTAAGTGGACAGATCTGGACTTTGCAGGTTCATTCAATATCATTCAACAAGACTTAAAACTCTCCAAAACTAAACAGAGAAGGAAAGTAAAATTTCAGGTCATATACAGCCATTTTATTTGGGCTCTATTGAACTATATACATAGAGTAAGAAATTCTTTTGATATTTTTAGTAATGCCAGAAATAAAATATTTATGACATTATGCACCTTACTTGTAAACTAAAATCCTCACTCTAAAAACCAGGCTTTTCACAAAAATAATATTGAACCGTAAATCTCATTTTGTAGACTTCCTCACCCTAAACATTTTTATTTGGTTAAAACATACATCAGAAATAGTCTTGAAGGGAAAAAGGAGACAGAAGTATGACTAAAAGTTATATCGAAGCCCTGAAGGTCGGGAAGAGAAAGGGTTGATGGAGGCTCATGGCCAAAAAGCCAGCCTCAGTCTTGCTTGAAACATTTCTTGAATACTACTGAATGCCGAGTGCTATGAGCAAAAACAATCATGGTACCTGTTATAATGAAATATAACACTAGAGATAACACAGATCAAATTGTCATACAAATATAATTGTGAAATCCCAACTATGATAAGTTTTTAGTTAGGAAAGGTTTCCTAGAGGAAAAGATTGGTGTATCAGTCAGACTGACAAGGAAACAGAAAACACCTGAGTATTTGAAACAGAGGGACTTCAAAACAGGGGAATGGCTACTTAGTGATGGAAGAACTGAATAATAAACAGTGAGGAAAATCAGATACAGGCTTACCTCATCTCATTGTGCTTTGCTTTATTGTGCTTTGCAGATATTGTGGGTTCTTTTTTTTTTTTTCCCACAAATTGGAAGGTTTGTGGCAACCCTGCATTGACCAGTCTATTGGCTCCAACAACAGGTGCTCACTTCATGTCTCTGTGTCACATTTTGTTAATTCTCACAATATTTCAAACCTTTTCATTGTTATATCTGTTATGGTGATCTGTGATGTCACTATTGTAATTGTTTTGGGGCACCACAAACTGCGACTATATAATAAGATGGAGAACTTAATTGACAAATGTTGTGTATTCTGACTGCTCCACTGACCAGTCACTCCCCCTGTCTCTCTCCCTTTCCCCGGGCCTCCCCATTCCCTGAGACACAACAATATTGAAATTAGGCCAATTAAGTGCTCACTTCAGCAGCACATATACTGAAATTAGGCCAATTAATAATCCTACAAATGACCTCAAAGTGTTCAAGTGAAAGAGAGTCGCATGTCTCCTACCTTAAATCAAAGGCTAGAAATGATTACGCTTAGTGAGGAAGGCATGTCGAAAGCCAAGATAGGCCAAAAGCTAAGCCTTTTGTGCCAAATAATTGGCAAGTTGTGAATGCTAAGGAAAAGTTGAACTAAATTAAAAGTGCTACTCCAGTGAACACAAAAATATAAGAAAGTGCAAACAGCCTTATTGCTGTTACAAAGAAAATTTTAGTGGTCTGGCTAGATCAAACCAGCCATGACATTCCCTTCAGCCAAAGACTAATCAAGAGCAAAGGCCCTACCTAACTCTCTTCAATTCTATTAAGGCTGAGAGAGGTGAGGAAGCTGCAGAAGAAAAGTTTGAAGCTAGCAGAGGTTGGTTCATGAGGTTGAAGGAAAGAAGTTGTCTCCATAACACAAAAGGGCAAGGTGAAGTAGCAAGTGCTGATGCAGAAACTGCATTGACTTATTCAGAAGATGTAGCTAAGGGTCGGCCTGTGGCTCACTCGGGAGAGTGTGGTGCTGATAACACCAAGGCCATGGGTTCGGATCCCATATAGGGATGGCCGGTTTGCTCACTGGGTGAGCGTGGTGCTGACAACACCAAATCAAGGGTTAAGATCCCCTTACCAGTCATCTTTTTTAAAAAAAAAAAAGATGTAGCTAAGATAAGCGATGAAGGTGGTTATACTAAACAACAGATTTTTAATGTATATGAAACAGCTTTATATTGGAAGAAGATGCCATCTGGGACTTCTAGGAGTCAATGCCTGGCTTCAAAGCTTCAAAGGACAGGCTGACTCTCTTGGTAGGGGCTAATGCAGCTGTTTTACTTTAAGTTGAAGCCAATGCTCATTCACTGTTCTGAAAATCCTAGGGCCCGTAAGAATTATGCTAAATCTACTCTGCCTGTGCTCTATAAATGAAACAACAAAGCCTGGATGACAATACATCTGCTTACAACATTGTTTACTGAATATTTTAAGCCCACTGTTGAGATCTACTACTCAGAAAAAAGATTCCTTTCAAAATATTACTGCTCATTGACAATGCAACTAGTCTCCCAAGAGCGCTGATGGAGATGTACGAGGAGATTAACGTTTTCATGCTGCTAACACAACATCCATTCTGCAGCCCATGGATCAAGGCGTAATGTTGACTTTCAAGTCTTATTACTGAAGAAACACATTTCATAAGGCTATAGCTGTCATAGGTAGTGATTTCTCTGAGGATCTGGGCAAAGTAAATTGACAACCTTCTGGAAAGGATTGACCATTTTAGATGCCATTAAGAACATTAGCAATTATGAGAGGAGGTTAAAATATTAACAGGAGTTTGGAAGAAGTTGATTCCAAGCCCTCACAGATGACTTTAAGGGGTTGAAGACTTCAGTGGAGGACATAACTGCAGATGTGGTGGAAATAGCAAGAGAACTAGAATTAGAAGTAGAGCCTGAAGATGTGCTGAATTGCTGCAATCTCATGATAAAATTTGAATGGATGAGAAGTTGCTTTTTAGAGATGAGCAAAGAAAGTGGTTTCTTGAGATGGGATCTACTCCTGGTGAAGATGATGTGAACATCATTGAAATGACAACAAATGATCTAGAATATTACATAAACCTCGCTGATAAAGCAGCAGCAGGGTATGAGAGGATTGACTCCAATTTTGAAAGAAGTTCTACTGTGGGTAAAATGCTATCTAACAGCATCACATGCTGCAGAGAAATCTTTTGTGAAAGGAAGAGTCAGAGTCAACTGATATAGCAAACTTCATTGTTGTCTTATTTTAAGAAACTGCCACAGCCACCCCCACCTCAAGCAACCACCACCACCCTGATTAATGTCAAGGCAAGACCCTCTGCCAGCAAAAAGATTATGACTCATTGAAGGCTCAGATGATTATTAGCATTTTTTAGCAATGAAATATTTTTGAATTAAGCTATGTACATTGTTTTTTTAGACATAATGCTACTGCACACTTAATAGACTACAGTATAGTTTAAACATAACTTTTATATGCCCTGGGAAGCCAAAAACTTGTGACTTGCTTTATTGTGATATTTGCTTTATGGTAGTGGTCTGGAACCAAAACCACAATATCTCTGAGGCATGCCTGTATTAGTGACCATAAGAAGTCACTATCAACCTTAGGTTGGAAAGATGGAGGGAGAAAGTGGTATTAGTAGAGGCCAGGGACTGAAGCATCAAGCAGAAGCTAGAAGCACTGTAGTCCTGTCCTGTGAGAAGCATGGAGCTATGGAGGAGAAAGAGTGGCTGCCAGACACACTGTCCAAGCAAAGGAGAAGAGGAAGAATCCCTGGTTTCCCTAGTCCACTCACATTTCCCATCAGAGCTTTACACTGGTCAAATCCAGCTGAAAACCATCTGACACTGAAGACTTGAAATATAACCTGCAGAGGTCAGCACTCTCATGGCATAGAGCAGGAGAAGGGCTGAAGAAAGTATCTGAGGACAAACGAGTTAAGGTCTGGCACAAGCAGAGATCTAAAGAATGGGGTAGGGACAGGTATGTGTGTGGAGGAATGAGTCAGGGGAAGGGTGCACATGCTACCACAGCTGTGTAGTGGACAGACTGGATGGCAAGTATGAAGGAGTAAAAGATGGACAGCATGGCTAAAGCAGATGATGGAAGGGAAGGAGGAGGGATGGAAAAATAGATAGGGATCAGGCCAGAGATGGCTTTGTTGAACATATCAAGGAATTTGTGCTTATCCTAGGAGCATTAAGCCATCAATGAGAGATTTAAGCAGGCAACTGATAGAGTCAGATTTGTATCTCAAAAGATCATTTCTCCTCCCCTCTCGCTCCTAGGATATTCACTGAATAACTGCCAGGAATTCTACTAGGTGCATGACATGACATAAAAAGAATATAGCATATTCATGCTCCTGAGAGGTCTACTGGCAAGTAGGTAACATACAGTATTATCAAATATCAAAGACTTTTAAAGTATTCTTTTAGCATTAATCATCTGATTATCAACAGGGACATGAGATTTGTCTTCATAGCCCCATAAACTTAGTTCCCTACTCAGTAAATTTGTTGCTTATCCTATTGTTTACTTTTTGTATTTATATGCTTCCATTAATCACACATCCACTTTTGTTTTTCCAGGGAAGAACACTAATTTTTTTGCCATCCATTTATCTTTAAATGGCTACCTCATTTCCATGTTAATTTTAATTCTCTTTCTTCTCACCGTACCCAGCTCTGTTATAAACTTCTTGTTACAAATAGAAATGCACAAATAATTTATTCTCTTTGTGAGAATTTCATGGTTTTTAAATAAGTATATAAAAAAGATTTCATTTTGTGACACTCATGAAAAGTTTCTTGTTTTGGAGGCACAGTGACATGTTTTCTTTCTGTAAGGATCCTAGATCTTATATATTTTAAGTATAGCACAGAATTCTTTCTTACATCCTTTCTTGAGAGCTCTTTCTTCATTTTGTACCTCTTAACCTGGCATTTCTTAGAAAAGCTCAGTGCCACATGCAAATCTGATGATTATATTGTACATTCCTTCTAGATCTGTGCTGTCCAATATGTTAGCCACTAAGCCACATGTGGCTACTGAGCACTTGAAATGTGGCTTGGATGAACTGAGAATCAACCTATGCTATAACTGTAAAATATACACCAGATTTCAAAAAGTCTGTATGAAAAAAAATGTAAAATATCTCATTAATATTTATGTTGATTACATGTTGAAATGATAATGTTTTGGATATATGGGCAAATTACTAAAATTTATTTCACCTGTTTATTTTTACTTTTAAAATGTGTCTACTAGAAAATTTTAAATTACATAAGTGGCATATATTATGTTTTATTAAATAAGGCTGTTTTTGAAAACTGATAAAGTCCTTGACTCAATCATTTGGAATATTACACCTGGTCATCCTTAACCTGTTTCTCACATCTTTAAGTCAGATCTGTTTGTGACAAAATATTCTCCGAGTAATTAGATGTTTTGAGAACCTTTGGTATGGGTCTTCATCAAAAGCTGTCTGAAAGCTAAAAATGCACTTACTGTTTCCATTTCTTCTATATGCACTCATTTAGCACCTTCATGTGAAACAGGAATGGTTTCCCTAAATACTGTTTTTCCTCCCAACTGATTACCCTTCCTCTACCAAGAGTTTCCTGTATACAATTGCCCTAACCTTTACTATGGAAGTAAAAGGAGACTCATTGGGCTCTATAATAAGGCAGACTACCTCTGAATCAAGCTCAATCTTGGGCAAGTGAGCACAGCTGATCTTAATTTGAAGGCCCATGCATTCAAATCCCAATTCCATAGTTTCAGATCTCTCCCTACCTCTGTTCTAAAATGATTCCGTGATCACTGCTCCTAAACTGTCTCCTAATAACATTCACAGTCCAGTTTTTAGAGGCAGTGGGATTTAATGAACAAGCATAGATATCATAGTCAGAAGACTATAAGAAAAATATTTATATGGGAAAAATATTTCATAGATTCTAAAGTACTACACATTTTAGATATTTGGGTTGCATATTTATTTTCCTACTCTGACAGTCATTTTTAGGAAGTACGCATCATCTCCTCAAGTATCTCTTTTATTGTAAGGATGTGTTTAATAAATTGAAATAAATTGAAGGAAGCCTGATAACAATTAATTACCTCTGAGAATCAGATTCTTTCAAAAAATGAGGCTTTGATAAGAAAGCTGTACCAGAGAGAAGGAAAAGTACCTCTCAAGTCAAACAGATGAAGTCCAGAATCTCGGAGGCGAATTCTTCTGACTTCATAATTTTGGGTAAAGCTGATCCTATCTAATCCCTTCTTATAGTAGATGCCAACCTGTGATTTCTTTTTACTTTATGATGGTGTGAAAGTGATATGCATTAAGCAGAAATCATACATCAAGTACCCATACAACCATTCTGCTTTTCACTTTCAGTAGAGTATTCAATAAATTACATAAGATATTCAACACTTTATTATAAAATAGGTTTTGTGTTAGATGATTTTTTTTCTGAGCATATTTAAGGTAGGCTAAGCTAAGCTATAATGTTCGGTAGATTAGGTGTATTCAATGCACCTTCAACTTAATATTTTCAACTTACAATGGGTTTATTGGGACATAACCCCATTGCAATTTGAGGAGCACCTGTACTCATTCTGATTAACAGCTCCAAAATATCATTTATGGATTCTCCCCAACTGTTAGCTGAATGCCCTTTAGGGATTTATCACTCCCTGTTTTTCAGGTAAATCTGAAATCTCATGGCATCACCTAATGCCTTTATCCACAGTTCCTCTGGTGCCTACATATTGGGATACACAAGACATGAAGTACTTCTATTTTTCTATTTACACTGAACAAACGACTGTTCTAATATCTCTCTTCTGCTTATTTACTTTATATTAAGGGACCCAGATCTTCCTTTATAAGTCCTTCTCCATTTCAAAACAGGAAGAAATCCATAGTCATACTTTCTCTTTGATAGTGGCTTATGTTTGTATTTTTAGCCTCCTATTTCTAATTGCAGAAGGAAAGACTTGACTTCCTACTAAAGGCAATTGCTATCAAGTGTCTGAGTGCAGAGTATGGTAGGGTGGAAGGAGAGGAATAGGGTCAGCATCAGAAAATGTACATAAAAGCTTGTTTCTAAAATGAGAACTCCTTATATCCGTTTACTCAGGATGAAAGAATAGCTGAGTGCTTGTAGTGCCCCCCACTACTGTTTCCTCTACCCTAGCATTCCCACATTCAGAGGTTCCACAGCCTGTTTTTATGATGCCTTCTCCTCTCCCCAAATGGCCTCAAACATTCCAAGTTGGAAAAAGAAGAGAATAATCTGTTTGAAGAATAAAGTGTCAGTGTGGAAACATGATAGAAGAGAAGACACAGAAGGTACAGGCAGAATAATAACTATTTTTGTGTCTGGAACTTGGGGTAAAGAAACTCCCATTCTGGGAACGTAAGACTCAGGATCTCTCTTTCTCAACCAATGTGTGAGAATATGTGAGAACTAAGGTGGTCTGTTTGTTTTACCATGCACACAATAATGATTATACATGTTTTAATATATGCCAGATTATTGTGAATTTATTTGATAAGCACTATAATTCTATAGTATATAGCTTTTCTCATAGTTTACCACTGAAATATCATGGCCTGAAACATTTTAATATCTGAAAACTCGTTAAGTTTGTTCCTTAGTGAAAGAGAAGCAAATTGTCATCACTGAACCTGAATACTGCAATGGACTTAAATAAATCATAGATTGCACTGTCTCTTTTTGGTGCAGGTGAAGAAATTTTTACTATTGACTCTGTCATCTCTTGCAAGATGATCTTCTAATTTTTGTTTAAGCCTAGCCTGATATCTCATTAATTTGCACCTTGGCTATCACATCTTATGGGATTCTCATGAAGAATCTTTCCTTATTTATTATTTTTAAAGAACAAACAAAACTACAGGATATCTCATTTATCCTAAGAGCTCTTTTACTTTGCAGATGAGCTAAGCAGGACACTGACCTGAGCATCGGAGTGTGCTCCAAACCTTCCTTGAATTTCTTTTATTTTATTCTATTTTTATTTTTGGTTACAAAACAAGTCTTAATTCATTTAAATGGGTTAATATCCTAGAAAATATGTTCTCTGACCATAATAACAGAAGGAAATTTAGAAAATTCACAAATTTGTGGAAATGAAGCAACACTCTCCTAAATACACAATGGGTGAAAAGAAAAATCACAGGGAAATTAGAGAATACTTTGAGATAAAGTGCACTGTATCAAAATTTATAGGATGTAGGGCTCATGCAGTGCTTAGAGGAAAATTTATACTTGAAAACACCTATATTAAAAATAAGAAAAATCTCAAGTCAGTAATATAAACTTCTACTTTAAGAAAATAGAAGAGCAAACTAAACTGAAAGCAAATATAAGTAGGAAATAACAAAGATTACAAGAGAAATATATGAAATAGGGAATTAAAAAAAATTGAGAGGGCCGAGCCCGTGGCGCACTCGGGAGAGTGCGGCGCTGGGCGCGCAGCAGCGCTCCTGCCGCGGGTTCGGATCCTATATGGATGACCGGTGCGCTCACAGCGCTCGCTGGCTGAGCACGGTCTCAAAAAGGACAAAAAAAAAAAAAAAAAAATTGAGAAAATCAACAAAGATATACCTGCTCCCCAATGTTCATTGCAGCACTCTTCACAATAGCCAAGAGCTGGAATCAGCCCAAATGTCCATCATCGGATGAGTGGATATGGAAAATGTGGTATATCTACACAATGGAATACTACTCAGCTATAAAAACGAATGAAATACTGCAATTTGCAACAACATGGATGGACCTTGAGAGAATAATATTGAGTGAAACGAGTCAGGCAGAGAAAAAGAAATACCACATCTTCTCACTTATTTGTTGGAGCTAAAAATAAATTAATTAATTCACTCACATACATACACACACACACACAAACTGGGGGGGGGGGGGGGAAGTTAAAAAAACTACATTTTTTTTTTTTTGAATTTCCT
>NW_007730309.1:56372-95434 GCF_000696425.1 Galeopterus variegatus | reverse complement strand
TGATGGGGGGGAGATAAAGGCTTTACAACAAGAAATGGGGGGGGTGCCACTGGGGGGGGAGGGGGGGGAGGGAGGAGGGAGGGAGGTTTCGGTGATGGGACATAATAATCAACTACATTGTATATTGACAAAATAAAAAAATAATTTAAAAAAAAATTGAGAAAATCAACAAAACCAAAAGTTGATTCTTTAAAAAATCAACAAAATTTGCAAACCTTTATCTAGACTGACCAAGAAAAAAAGAGAGAAGACCAAAATTACTAAAATCAGAAATAAAGCTGGGGCATTGTTACATTGTCATTATGGTTTTTTGTGGTGGTAAGATTTAGCTGCTTTTTGCTGTTCGTTTGCAGTTTTGTTCTACCAGTGTGTCTTTCTTGTGTATTCGTGGTAGTGATCATTGTTTTTCAGATTCCAGATGGAGGACTTCCTTATGGATTTCTTGTAGGGCTGGTTCTATGGCGGTGAACTCCCAGTTTTTGTTTGTCTGGAAAATACACTATTTTCCCATCATTTCTGAAGGATAGCCTTGCTGGGTATAGTATTCTTGGCTGGCAGTTTTTTTCTTTTATATTTTGAATATATCATCCCATTTTCTTCTGGCCTGTAGAGTTTCTGTTGAGAGTTTCCTTGCACTTCTGATATGGTACTTCTAAAGTAGCTTTATCCAGACTATTTGTTAAGTGATTCTTTTCAGTTTTCCCCTTATATTGCAATTTATAAAAAAAAATCCCTTAAAAATATAGTCATCAAATAGAATTGGGCTATTTTCTTGTGGATTGGCCACCTAAAAGCCATTTAGAACTCCCTTTTCCCTTGTCTCCTACTGCTACAAAGGCTGAAAAATTAGAATGGTTTCCATACCTCCTTGCTGCTAGGGGAGGCCACATGACTCAGTTCTAGCCAATGAGATGTAAGTAGAAATCCCTGGGAGAGGATTCCAGGAATGCATTTAAAAAGGACAAAACCTGGCTGACATGTGCCTTTGGGCTGCCTTAGACCTCACCCTTTTTCCTACAAGGTGGATATATATGTAGGAGTGCATTAGATATCTTGCAACCATGAGGACAAAAGCCCCATGTCAAGGATGATGGAGGAAACCGTGTTTCTTAAGTACAGTATTGTAATGCTTTAAAAACTCAAAGGCATGGAAGGAATTAAGTTTCCTTCATTCTGTATATTTATTACAATTAGTGGCTAATGTCACTGAACACATTTCAACATTTAAAAAACCAATTTAAACCAAAAGATTATATTTATACAAACATAGCTTCCTAAACTCATCAAATGATTTAACATCTTTTTTAATGATGTTCTATATTCTATCTAAATTTGCAATATATCTCAAATTATCAAGTCCTGTTCCTTAATGTTTTATGTTGTCTTGAAGAACACACTAATTCTTCCCCTTAGAGTTATTAAATTCAGAATATGTAATTTAATGCCTGTAGACACTTACTGTTGCTGACATTTTCAATACCACATGTAATTAGTAACCTAGAATTCTTCCTTCAAAACTACCTATGACATATGCTAAGATCTAAAATAATGACTCAAGATTAAAGTCCTACTAACCTTTCCTATAAAATATTAAAGCTGTCTAATCTCATATCTTTGCAAATATAATAAAGGAAATTGAAAATGCCAATAGCAATGGCAAGTTATGACCAATTCAAAGTAAAGTCAAAGATTTACCTGGAAAAAACAATAATGCTTTTTCATGTAGTTATGTTATTTCAGAACAAATTCTAAAACTGGTTGTTTTATTCCTCTGAGCAGTTGCTTCAAATTGCTTAAGATGTAACTTAAAAGAAAGTTGAGGCAGGAACAGCCACCAAAGAAAGGAAAAAACCCTTCCTTAAAACCTGTTTTGACCATGCCATTACCATGATTAAGATCTTCAACAGCTCCCCACTACTTTCACAATTTCAAACTGTGTGGGTCAGCCTATTCTCCCTTTCAGTTTTATTTTTCCCTATTCCCCTCCCCCACTCTATTTCTTCCAAAAGAATTTCACACTGCCCAATTTTTATATAAGGATGTTCATACAGTTACTACATAATTGAAAACAATTTAAAAGTCAAAGGAACATCCATAAAAATACCACACGATTGTCCATTAAAAATTTAGCCACATTTTGACTGATAATCTGTAACATTAGGGACATACTTATATTAAAGAACATTATTCATTGTTTAATTCAAACACCTAGCTGAAATTCAAATGCAACTAGGTGTCCTGTATTTTCTCTGGCAAGCCTGCTCTAGTGTCATCTCTTTAGAGGCCTTCCTTATTATCACCAGATCTAAAGAGCCTCCTTTATCATAACACATAACTCCTTTGTCATAACTCTATTTTCTTCATAGTACGTGTCGATCATTGGAAATAAATCTGTTCACTTTTTCGGTTTACTGGTTTATGGCTAGGCTCTGTCTCTATAATGTGTAGTTCACCTCCCCCACCTTCTAATCCCCACACCACACCTCTAAGCCATGTTACTGTTACAAAAATAGGGTCTTTTATTGTCCTGAACTGTTTCCCCAGCATCTAAAACAGTGCCTAGCACAAAATAAGTGCTCATAAAATATCTGCTGAGTGAATGAATGTTCTGAATTCACATGCCTTCTAAGGTGCTTAGTAAAATTATTTCCTTCTAATTCTATAACTCAAACAATTTTAAAGTTCTGGAAGGAAAACCAGTCGAACTATATTTCTTATGCAGGCAATCTGAATACTAACTATTATTTCATGTAATTTATTTTATTACTGATGTTGTAATATAACAAGACAGATAAATAAGAACTGTTCACAAGTATCTGCACATGACCAAAAATAATGCTAGAAATACAGAAATATTAATAAAAGCATACTAATAGAATAAAACTTTATACAGATGTAAATCTATGCAAATCCATTTTACCGTCTTGATAGAACTCCTTTGTTTTTCTTCCCAAACACTACTGCTCAACTCAAGTGTGCAATGAATATTTGCCTCTCTGTCATAGGATCCAAAAATGAGTAACCTGCAGTATAAAAATAAAACAGGAAGAGTATTATACCAGTCATATGCATTAAACTTTTTCTTTGTGATGATTATAACAAGAAATAATACATTACTCCATTACTATTATGGTTTTAGTAACAGGAAAAAAAATTAAATCAAACATTTGGCACGCCCTCTAGTGGAAAAGTGAAGTAAAGCTAAAATTAGGTGAAATTCCAGGATTCCAGGACATGTTGTATTTCAGCAGCCAAGTCATATAAATAGAAAGTATATTATCTACTCATGAGGTAAAGAGATTGACCAAATATCTACATGCAATAGCAAGAGCTATAGATCTTCAAAACCGATTGTCAAATTAAAAAGAGTGATGCATATAGTATACTATCTCTGTAAAAATTAAACACGCACACAAAAATACAATATAGTTGCTTATGAACACACACACACACACACACACACACACTCACACACTTCATCTACTAATGTGACCTTAGGCAAATTATTTAACTTCTCTAAATCCATCTCCTGCTCCTCTTGAAAATTCAGGGCAAAAACAGTACTTACCTCTGAGAGCTGTTGTGGGAGTAAAAGAAGACAATGCACTCAAAGGATTTAGCACAGGGCCTAGCAAACAGTAAGCGCTCAATAAATATTGTTATTTCTACTGTTATCTTGAAAACAACTGTCAAGGAATACTGAAATCACCTTAATTTTACTGTTTAGTATTCAGATTTAAAAAGGACCTCTGAGTTCCAATTCTAAGATGATATAAAACAGTTTTTATTACTGAAGAAAAAAAAGGATAACCGTGTGTTCAACTTCTATGTTATCTAACCCCAAAATCAGAATGTAAATCTGCCAATTTGTTTCAGAAGTATGCTTGAGTATAGCTTTAGCATTAATCAGCATTTTGACTATTATTCTGTTACTTGATCTCTATATGAAGACTATGGAGTAGGAGTAAGATAAGGAAAGACAAGTAGATAAAATGCATTAGTGAAATTTGAGAAAATCAGGTCCTAAGGCTGGAGACTTCAACCAAATCATGTCCATACCTCACAAACTGGTCTCACAAACTGAGAAGCCTGAATAAACTCGTGGCAAGAAAAGATCCCTAAATTTAAATAATTCTTAAAAAATCTTAAACGGAACTTTAAACTCAGTACTTAACAGCCTATAACCAGAATGAAGGCAGGCCAAATACATTAAGAGGACACATAGTTATTAAATACTAAGTTTAGAAAAAGGAGAATTTTCATTTGCCAAAGCTCTGCTGCCACCATCTGTTCAAAGACTAAAACTACCTAAGGACCTTTACTATCATGCAGAGAAGGCTGTGTACCAGCTACAACTCTTTCCAAATTCCTGAGAGATATTAATTTTCAGGATTCAGGAAAGAGAAAGCAGATTGCTCAGAATTCTCTGAAATCATAAGTTATTTCATATTTTTCACAACACTTTAAAAATGTTTTTAAAAAGAAAAACACAACATTTAAGAAAATTAACGCAAAATGGGTCACAGACCTAAATGAAACAGCTAAAACTATAAAACCCTTAGATGAAAACATAAAAGCAAATCTTTTTGACCTTGCCTTAGGCAACGGTTTCTTAGATATGACACCAAAAGCACAAACACCAAAAGAAAAGATAGATAAATTGGATTTCATCAAAATTAAATTTTTTTTGTACTTCAAAGGATACCGTCAAGATAATGAAAACACAACCACAAAATGGGAGAAAATATTTGCAAATCATGTATCTATCTGATAAGAGCCAAGTATCCAGAAAATATGAACAACTTTTACAACTCAACGATAAAAAGGCAAGTAACCCAATTTAAAAAGGGGCAAATGATTTGAATCGACATTCTCCCAAAGATATGCAAATGGTCAATAAGCACATGAAATAATGCTCAACATCATTAGCTATCAGAGAAATGCAAATCAAAGCCACTTCACACTCACTAGAATGGCTATAATAAAAAAAGAGACAATAACAAGTATTAGCAAAGCTATGGAGAAACTGAAATCCTCATACGTTGCTGGTGGGAATATAAAATGGTGCAGCCAGTTTGGAAAATAATTTGGCAGTTACTTAAAAAAAATTAACAGAGTTAACATATGACCCAGCAATTCCATTCCTAGGTATATAACCAAGAAAAATGAAAGCATACATTCACACAAAAATTTGGACATGAATGTTCACAGCAACATTATTCATAATAGCCAAAAGGTGGAAACAACCCAAATGTCCATCAAATGATGAATGGAATAAAATGTGGCATATCCATACAATGGAATATTATTCAGCAATAAAAAAGTACTAATATATGCTACAATATGGAAGAATCTTAAAAAAATGCTAAGAGAAAAAAGCTAGTCACAAAAGACCACATACTGTATGATTCCATTTATATGAAATGTTTGGAATAGGCAAATTTACAGAGAGACAGAAAGTAGATTAGTGGTTACTTAGAGTTGAGGAGGGGACTAACAGGGACTGTGGATTGACTGCTAACAGGTATGGAATTTCTTTGAGAGGGATGAAAATGCTCCATATTAGATTGTGATGATGGTGGCATAAGCAGATAGATCCCCAAACAGACCAGTTTTTCCTGAAAACAGGAGACTCTAGTCTACTTGAGTCAGCATGATAAGGAAGTCCCCTGTTCTCTAACCCTTACAAAAAAAGTAACCTGAAGTAACCTTATGTTAACCACTCAGTTTTTTTCTATTGTTCTGTTTCCTTATTTCTGCTTTACAAAACCCACTGTTTTGCCATTGCAGGTGAGAGCTTTCATTCTATATTGCAGAAAGGAGGCGGCCATGATTCATGAATTAATTGCCAATCAGATCTATAACTAAATTTGTTGTAAATTTGTCTTTTGATAAGTGTTAGAAGACATTTTAGCTCACGATGAACTATAATCTCCATATTTAAACAAAAGGACAATTTTCTTTCTGTATCTCTTACAATTCAATCTTGAGTTAAACAAAGACAGGATTTCCATGCAAATTATATAATCACCAGAAAGTAGTAACAGTCACTGTCTAATACATATTTTGAGTAAAATAAACAATCAACATATATTGAATAAGCAAGAAATGAGTACAGATAAATTTCTCCTCTTACTGCTTCCAAAGGGGAGGAGGAGTCAGTACTACTCCTCTGTCTCCTGAAAGAGCTATTGGCTCTATGAAAGTTCTTACCAAGTTCAAAAAAATTTTTAAAGGCAAAGGTATGTTGAAACCTTATGTTAAACACAAACACCACCTATCAAGAAACAATGAAAGAATCTACATGACTCAAGACCAAATCACTGAGAAAAGGAAAGTAATTCCTAATGCTTCTCTACATAAGAAAGCCATTTTTACAATCAAAGGTGAAAAATCTTTTTTTTCCCTGGTGATTACACTTAATTTGAAAGGAGAACCCTGCACCTGAACAGAGTCAAGTATCAGCTTGCCCACTGTTAAAATAATCAAGGGTGGCTGACTGTTCACCTGCTCTCTACATTCCTCCCCCTCAGTAATATCTTCATGCAGGACTCATTCTTACTGTCTATGACAATGACTTTCAAACTTAACCTTCAGTCCCCAGCTTTCTCCCGCTCCACCTCAAAAACTCCAAGAGTTTGCAAAACACTTCTATAGGGAAGTCTAACCATGCCCTACAAGTTAAGATACATAAAATCAGATTCACCTGCCTTTGAAACAAGTACCTCTATTTCCCCCACTAGCCCTGAAAGGCTCATGCTGTGTCTTGCTCTTTATATCCTTGAATATCTTGAAAATAGTCAATACTTGCTGACCAAATCAGTGTCAATGATACCATAATTCTCCTACACTTAAATCCCTAGCATTCCTTTGTCTCCCCCACCTACATATTCAGTCGCTCACTAAACCCTGTCCTGGTTTTCTCAGGTGTCCCTTCCTTACTGTTCCTAATACACGTTTTTCAGCATTTACCTTCTTACCTCTAACCTACAACACTTCTTAATTTGTCTCTTGGGCTGCAATCTCTCTCTACACAATCTATGCCATAATCTTCTGAAAGCAGGTGTTTCTTAATATCACCTTCAATAACTTTTCTCTATTACAGGATCACAATCTTAACTTCTTCTGCCAGCAAATTTGGCCCTGATTTTTCACATGAGACATCTACACTTCATTTAGACAGGTCCTTGAAAATAATTTACAATTCTAATTCTCACTTTTATCTTATTGGCTCTTTTCCCAATTACCTAAAATCTACCATCCATCTGCTTCTGCCTGTCTCTTATCCACAAAGTGTTCCATCGCAGCCTCAACTGAAAAATACTTTTTCCTTGCACTAATTTTCTATAGTACTTGTTACCTAAGATCTCAATTCCAATCAGACAGCCTTGTATAGTTGACTTGCTCATAAATTTGTTTTCGTCTCTTAGTCCCAGCTACATTTTAAGTTTCAAGAGGGCAGGTACTGGACTTCACACTTTTTTGTATTCACCACAGTACTTAGACAAAATGCATTCACTATTGACTGTGGCAGAAAGACCTGTAGTAGTATGGTGATGGTGGGGGTAGCAGCAGTAGTAATAGCAACAGCAGCTAACATTTACTACAGGAGCTGCTCTAAGAGCTTTACATTTATTATCTCCCTGAACTTTCACCATTACTCTATGAGATATTTAACATTATTGCCCCTAATTTACAGATTAGAAAACTGAGTACAGAGAGGTTGGGTAATTTGCCAAACATTACACAGTTAATGAATGAAGAGTCTGGACTACATAAGATGAGATGAATGAGTTGAAGAAATTTTGACAGAAAAAAAAGGTAGTTATCTTTTGGTTAAAATCATGAATCCTAGCTGCAAATAAAATACTTATGGCATAATGATGTGAGAAGAGGGAAAATTCAAAGATATAATCCTGTTCTGAATTCTCATCTTCTGACAACAATTCATTTTACATTTTATTTTTGTTGAAGGTATTATATATGAGTATATAGCATGCCAGTATAACATTTAAAACATTTTGGAGCCGAGGGCATTCCCCACCACCTAGAAGCAGGTCAGAGAGCATGTCAAAAACACCACTTTCACATGGGTAGGCCACCACAGCCACCACCACAGCCATGGCTGCCACAAAAGCAGCTTGATGTCACAGCAGTAGCCGCAGCCACTGTGCAGGTGGCCCCCCAGACACTAGACTGCATTGACACAAGAAGAGTCACCAGCAGAGACCAGAAAAACAAGAGGACATCTATCTCCTCAAAGCCCACTCCAGAGTAATAGAAAAATGAAGAAAATCTAGGAGAGCTAGCAGACAACCTTAAGTGCACAAACATTCGAATCATGGGTGTTCCAGAAGGGGAGGAGAAAGGAAAAGGCATGGAAAAATCTATTCAATGGAATAATAATAGAAAACTTCCCAGGTATGGAGAGAGACACAGACCTTTAGATCAAGGAGGCTCAAAGATCCCCAAACAGATTCAACCCCAAAATATCCTTTCTAAGACACATTATAGTCAAACTGGCAAAGCTCAAAGACAAAGAGAATCTTGAAAGTAAGAGAAAGTGTCAAGTCACCTATAAGGGAGGCCCTATGAGACTAAAAGCAGACTTCTCAACAGAAACGGTACAGGCCAGAAGAAAATGGGATGATGTATTCAATAATACTAAAAGAAAAAAACTGCCAGCCAAAAATACTATACCCAGCAAAGTATACTATACTATACTTCAGAAATGAGGAGAAAATAGTGTATTGTCCAGACAAACACAAACTGGGAGTCCACCACCACACAACCAGCCCTGTAAGAAATCCACAAGGAAGTCCTCCATCTGGAATCTGAAAATCAATAGTCACTATCACTAATACACAACAAAGAACAAAACCCACTGGTAGAACAAAACTGTAAACGAACAGCAGAAAGAAACTAAATCTTACCACCACAAAAAACCATGACAATGTAACAATGCCCCTGCTTTATTTCTGATTTTCATAATTTTCGACTTTTTTTCTTGGTCAGTCTAGATAAAGGTTTGCAAATTTTGTTGGTCTTTTTAAAGAATCAACTTTTGGTTTTGTTGATTTTCTCTATTGTTTTTTAATTCCCTATTTCATATATTTCTGTTGTAATCTTTGTTATTTCCTACTTATATTTGCTTTCAGTTTAGTTTGCTCTTCTTTTCTATTTTCTTAAGGTAGAAGTTTACATTACTGACGAGATTTTTCTTATTTTTAATATAGGTGTTTTCAAGTATAAATTTTCCTCTAAGTACTGCATGAGCCCTACATCCTATAAATTTTGATACGATGCGCTTTATCTCAAAGTATTCTCGAATTTCCCTGTGATTTTTCTTTTTTACCCATGTTTATTTAGGAGAGTGTTGCTTCATTTCCTCAAATTTGTGAATTTTCTAAATTTCCTTCTGTTATTGTAGTCAGAGAACATATTTTCTATTGTTTTCTAAGATCTTAGCCTATTTAAATGAATTAAGACTTGTTTTGTGGCCAAAAAAAATAATAAATAAATAAATAAATAAATAAATAAATAAATAAATATATATATATATATATATATATCACTCAGTCCATGTGAAAAATATTGAACAGTCTGATCAGTATAGCATTTTTAATATCATGCACTCATGCATAATATGGTATATATCATATTTTATTTGAGAATACATAGTTATTTCTTAAAAAATTAAGAGAAATGTGAATCAGTATATAAAGAGAATATTACTTTTCTTGTTTAAACACATCTAAATCATTCATAAAGGAAAAAATCCACAGAACCCCTAACCCCCAGAAGAGGAAAATCTTTCAATGTCAGCTACAGTTTCTAATAAAAGGAGGAAGTCTGGACAGTCAAAAAACAAAACAAAAAATACCATTTAAAACATTCTGGAGATTGGCATTTAAAACAAAGCATGTTCTATGTCATCTGGGTTCCTACTTAATTTTCTTAAATTCTTTTACAATTCAGACATCAGAAGAATCAAAACAGCTATATTTTGCTATATGAAACAGCAGTGGAGGTACAAAAGAAAACAAGACTATTTTTCAATGTTGTAAAAGGAGGTGGGGAAGAAAAGAGAACCTACATAAAAGCAGAACAAATGAATCCCAAATCTGGAATCTTCTGAAAAGTCTGCATCTTGTCAAAAGCAACTTAAAAATAGGGAAGATTCCTTAACTGCACCCTAAAAGAAATGTATAAACTATGGGAAAACATCACTCAACTTTTTTTTTTTAAACCACATAGAGGGACTTAAAACAGCTAATAAATACAAGCATAGTCTCAAGATCTCTATAGAAATTTGGTTCATCTGGCAGTTATGTCTAAATTCACACAGAATTATATAGCTTTTAAAGATCTCTAGAAATAATATTCAGCAACAATTCAAAGTAATTCCTCTTGGTTTTCAACACAATTCACTTTAAGTGTAACTTTTCTCTTATACAAATGTAAATTTCTCATGTTTGAGCTAACTTCCTCCTATTTCTCCCTCCATGAAGCAAACAACCTTCAGCCTTCATCTAAATGATACTTCATTATTAATACATGTTCTTCATTATTAGAATCTTCTTAAAAAGGTAACTTATTTCAAAAATAATGACCTGACCTAAAGAGGTAAAAATTTTCAAAAAGTATATAGCTTCTAACATAGAATGAAAGTTTTCAGAACCAAAATAATTTTTCTTCCATAATTAAGGAAAAAAAAAAAAAGGATATGAAAGCAGAATAAGATAATAGAAAGAGTGAGAATTTTGGAGTCAGACAAACCTAGTTTCAAATTCCAGTTATGTGGTCTTGAGGGACTAATTATGGATCTTAGTTCTTCATTTATAAAATGGATATAATAATACTAATCTTGTAAAGATGCTCTGAGAGCTGGAAATAATAAATGCAAAGTGCCTACTATAGTGGCTACACATTGCAGGTAATAAATAAATGCTACTAAGAGTAATAGCATTAAGTGTAGAGTTATACACCCAAATATCTTCAGTTTAGCTAGATATTTTCCCTTAAAAAAAAAAGTCAAACATTAAAATAGAGAAAATATAAGGAATGGCCATATATCAACTATGCCCCCCAAACCCCAATATTATTATTTAGTCTCATTTGGTTCAGACAGATTTTTAAAAAACAGTTCCCACTTGGGCCAAATATAACCAAATAAATTTAATCAAATTCAATATTAAAATAAATGGAGAATTCACAAACACAAACTAGAAATATTTTGTGTTTATAACTCCTAAAACAGCTCCTCTTATAAATGACTTTCAAAATTCCATAATATTAACAGCCTTCCCTACAGAAGAACTAAACATTTCACTATAAACTACGGACATAATGCTATTTAAAGGATTAATTCTCTGTTTCTCCCTTCTATCAAACTTTCACCTTGAAACTGCTTCACTTACCTAATATGTGAAACAAGACCAGGTGATATCAGTAAAGAAGAATTTAAACACATAAGTAAATGCTTTCTTTTGCCTTATAAAACCAAAGTAAAACTACGTATTTCTGTTTCTAGAAGAATGTCAGTGGTGGTGGCATAGCTTTAAATTTCCCTAAGTTCCCCCATAAAAGAACAAAAAGCAACCAGGAAAACAAAAGCAAAACACATCAACATCTACAACCAAATCAGGTGACCGGTACTTTAGGTAACAGCAGTGAAGTAGTCACTCAAACTCTGCCACTGACTGCAATTATAAAAACTGGATTAAAAAAAAAAATTAAAAACACATTTAAAGACAATGAACCTTCCAAAAGCAGACAGAAGCCTGCTTTGAGATTAATATTTAATCTCACAAAGTTGAGAGGAGAACAAACTGAAAGGAGAACAAACTGCTAGCTTGTGGAGAACAAACTGCTAGCTTGTGGTTTTCTGACTTAAGGGCATTATCCAACCTGAGCCTAGCTGCAGGAAAATGGTAGTGCAGTTTGGGCAGCAGAAATCTGAAGCCTATGGGCTTCAAGCATCAGAAGTAGTGCAAAGCCAGCAGAGCAGCTGGAAATTATGGTGAAATCCTTAGAAGCAAAGAAATCAGAGAGGGTTAAGTTCCATCTCTGTTCAAATCCTTGGCTGAATGCTAAATAAAGAAGGAGATCCCAGGGCACCCATCTAAAACGGCAGCAGTGAGAAGACAAAGGTGAGAACATAGGAATAAGCTGCTACTGGGAGGATTGGGAGGGTGGAAGGACTAAGGAGAAAGGAGAGGAAGTTTACAGTTTGGGAATAGGCAAGTTAACTACCCACTAGAACATAAAACTAATAATCCTCAAAAGAACATAACAGAATCCAGAGTTGCTACAACACAGTATGTACAATGTCCAGTTTTCAATGAAAGGAAACAGGAAAGTATGACCTATAGCCAACAGAATAGGCAGTCAATAGAAAGTAACTCCTAAATCCAGATGTCAGATTTAACAGACTAAAACTTCAATTCAGCAATTATATATATGAATATACTTCAAAAAGTTTGTGGAAAAATAGAATCAAAAGATAATACACATCTTTCCATGAACTTTTTAAAGGCCCCTTGTATGTTCAAAGAATTAACAGAATATATAGAATATAACAGAATATATGTAAAGAATTAAAGGAAAACATAACAATGAGTGAACAGATAAGGAATATCAACAGAGAAATGGGAACTATACAAAACGGAAACTTGAGAGCTGAAAAGTATAATAAATGAAATTTAAAAATTCACTAGATGGACTCCACAGCAAACTGGAGAAGGCAGAAGACTCACTGAACTTCAAGATGGCTCATTAGAATTACTCAATCCAAAGTACACACAGAAAACAAATTTAAAGAAACCAACAAATAAGAAAATAAACTGAACCTCAGGGACCTATGGGGAAAATAAAGCAGTCCAATATATGCATAATTTAGAATCTCATAAAGAGAGGTTAAAAAGGGGGGGGGGAGAAAAAATTTGAAGATATAATGGCCCCATTTTTCCTAAATTTGAAAACATTAATTCATAGATTCAAGAAGCTAACTGAAGTGGAAACAGAAAAACACAAAGAAAATCACCCCTAAACATAGTCAAAGTATTGAAAATCAAAGATAAAATGAAAATGTGCAAAGCAGCCAGAGAAAAATGACACAGTATAAATGGAGGAGAAATAAGATTAACTGCTGACTTCTCATCAAAATATGGGATTGGCAAAGCCAATGTGCTGAAGGAAAATAAATGTAACCTAGACTTTTATATTAGAAAAACTGTCTTTCAAAAATGGAAGGAAAATAAAGAAAATTCCAAGTAAACAAAAACTGGGAGAATCTGTTGCCAGAAGACCTACATAAGAAGAAATGCTAAAGGAAATTCTTTGGGTTGAAGGGAAGAAATACCAGATGACAACTTTGATACACAGGAAGAAATCAAGAGTAACAGAGATGGTAAATATATAGCAAATGTAATCACACCACAACTATGGTTTTTCTTCTTTTAACTCCTTTAAAAGACAAATGACAGTTTAAGCAAAAATAACACTACTGATGGGTTAATAACCTACATAAATGTGATATATATGACAAAACCATCAACGATGACAGCAAAAATGGGAATATACTATTGTGGGGTTACTATAGTTTACTTGGAGTAATGTAACATTAATTCTGGGGAGATTAGAATCCATTGAAGACACTATAATTCCGAGAACAACCACACACACACACACACATGCACACACATGAGTGTAGACATAGCAAAACTATGTAGTCAGAAATCCAATAGAGAAATTAAAATGGAATTCTTAAAAATATTTTATTAAAAAAATGGGAAGGACAGGAAGAAGGGACAGAGGAGCAAAAACAGATGAGACAAAACACAAACCTTAAAATGACAGACATAAATACAACCATGTCAATAGTCACATTAAAGGTAAATAAACTAAATAACCAATGAAAAGACAGAGATTGTCAGGCCACATAAAAGCAAAACCCAACTATCTGTAATATACAAAAGATACACTTTAAATACAAAGACACAAATAGAGAGTAAAAAGCTGTAAAAAATATATTACCATGAAAACAATAAACATATGAAAGCTGTAGTGGCTATATGACCATCAGACAAAATAAATACCAAGACTAAGAGACAAAGAGGATTCCTTCATAATGATAAAAGGGTCAATACTGTATATTAAAAATAAATATGCACCTAATAATCAAACAACATGAATGAGACAAATTCATAGTCATGGTTGAAGATTTAAACGCATTTAGGGGCCGGCCCGTGGCTCACTCGGGAGAGTGCGGTGCTGATAACACCAAGGCCGCGGGTTTGGATCCCATATAGGGATGGCTGGTCTGCTCACTGGCTGAGCGTGGTGCTGACAACACCAAGTCGAGGGTTAAGATCCCCTTACCGGTCATCTTTAAAAAAAAAAAAAAAAGATTTAAACGCATTTCATTCAGTAATTGACAAAAAAAAAAAAAAATCAGTAAAGATACAGATCTGAATGACAGCACAGGCAGTCCTCACCCTGTGTTAACTGAAGCTCATGTATATTAGAATTGTGACCCTACTTTGTACCATTCTGATATATACAGTTTTGGTTAACACACTGCCATACAAAGTGAGAACTGTCTGCATCTTTTCGTATAGCTTTGAGTTTTGGAAGCATATTAATATTCTACATATTCAAAACCAAAAATCAGTAAGGATGGAAAGGCGGGGTGGGGGAGACTAAAACTGAAAGGAAATGGAAATGAGTAAACCCAGTTGTATTTCAAATGAACATAATCACAACAAAGGGGAAAAATTAATAAAATTTATGAACACAGTACTTGACCATATGTCCTCAGTCTTGGGTAGGGTTGGGGAAAATTGCAAATTAATCCTAAACACCTTGTAGTATGTTTTTTTACTTGTATGGATGAAGAAAGTCTGTGACTATTTGAGATATATTATGGGACTGAGCAAATGAATAAACGTGCTGATGTTGGGAACCATGAAATACAAAATGGGGGAAGAAACAAAGCAAGAAACAACCCCATGAGGATAGACTGGAATTGGAGGTATCAGGTGAACTCCTGATTTCTAAATTACGTAGGTGTATGTGTGCATACATGAATATGTGTATAAGTATATATAAATAAATGTATTTCTTAACTCTACTGAAGGGGCCTATGAATATATAAAGTAGCAATGAACACACCCAACACCCAGATCCTGCTTTCTAATACCATTCTCTACTAAAAGAAACCACGGCTCTTTAGAAAAATAGCAAATTCTAGGACTGTGGCAGGAAAGATATAAGATAAACCTGGAATAGCTTGTTATACCAGAAAGTAATGCAGTCCTCCAAAAAAAAAAAAAAGAAAAAATGAAGGGGTCATGTCACACGCACACAGGAGCCAGCCTGAAAGGGCTCCTACCAGCATAATCTGGGACAATGTAGACACCAAAATAATTAAAGACAGTAAAGAATTATAACCATTGAGAAAAACAGGAAACCATGAGGCCATGCCAAATAATAGATAAATGGAGAATACTGGAGGACTCTTGGTAATAAAGTGGAATGTCAACTCCTTTGGTTTTCTGTTAAATTTTTTTTAAAAGATGTATGTTAGGAATCCAGTAAAACAAAACAACACCCTAGAAGTTGCTAAGAAAATACAGGTTTTAGAACAGTCTGACTCAGTGAAGAACTGATCTTAATTAGAATCTTTTTCTACTTATAATGCGTACAGGCTATCCTAAATAAATTGCATTGGAGTACAGTACTCACACAACATATCTTTATAGTTCTCACCTTCACTAACTGTATCTTCATCTGTCTTTAAAAATGTAACTGGTTGATAAAATCAGTTCCCCAAAGTATATATATTATGTGATTCAATGTCTTTTACTTAAAGATCTAAAGGGACAAATCCCTCTTAGAACGTGATGCCAGAATTTTTCTACTCAAGAACATGCACAGTTTATCAGAAAATATGAACTAATTGTATACAAGGTAATGCATATGTTAATTAGCTTGATTTAGCCATTCCACAATATATACATATTTCAAAACATCATGTTGTACATGATAAATATATATAATTTTTGTCAATTAAAAAATAATTTTAAAAATAAAAATAAATTAAAGAAAGATGGAGTTTGGATGTGTTGCCCCCTCCAAAACTCATGTGGAAATTTGATCCCCAGCGTGGCAGTGTTGGAAATTGATTGAGTCATGCAGGCAGATCCCTCATGAATGGATTAATGCTCTCCCTGGGTGTGCGGGTCCTGAGTGAGAGCTCGCTCTATTAGTTCCCACGAGAGCTGGTTGTTTAGTAGACTCTGGCACCTGCCCACCTTTGCTTCTTCTCACCATGTGATCTGCTTGTACCCACCAGCTGCCTGTCACTTTCCACCATGAGTAGAAGTAGCCTGAGGCCCGTGCCAAATGAAGCTGTCCCAGAATCGTAAGCCAAATAAACCTCTGTTCTTTATAAGCTACCCAGTCTCAGGTATTTCTGTTATAGCAACACAAAATGGACGAATACAGTCATCCATCAAGTTCACTTTGTTAATTTGGCTGCCAAACAATTGATCTTCTCTGCTTTGTATGGTTGTTTTTGATGTAGTTTATCTTCTATTTAACTACACATGGGTATATGTTTTCTTTGCAAAATACCTCAAATCCTTTAAGATAGAAGATGGACTATAAATTAGAAGTTAAAAAATAATCATCTTAATAAAATGACTGCACACTAATGTGAAATAATTTAGCCTCTTAATAGCTCACCTGTGGTTAAAAAAGTCAGCTTTAGTCAATTAAAAAAAAACACACAGCTGTTCAGAATGACTGCTTTCTTTAAATACTCAACAAAAGCAAATTGTTAGAACCAATTTTTACAAATAATATTGCCTTTCCATCCCAAAGTTGTTGCTAGGAAAATTCAAAACTGTATTTCAGATAATTAGAAAAGAACCTCCCTTTACAGTATGAGACCCTTTTAACTTAATAAAATTCAAATTCCAATTCTCACAACAAAATACACAAAACAGAACACAGTTTTGTTAAGAGACTTTTTTCTTAATAAGTACTGTAATGATTATATTAAGACATAATAATAGAAGCTACATCTACTGCAGGCTTACCATGTGGTAGACACTGCGGTTTAGTTACCTATCTCTGATCACAACTACTGTACCAACAAGGTAGAACCCTTGCCCATTTAACAGATGTGTAACTTGCCTAATGATACAATCGTAAAGGCACAAGGATAGGATGTGAACTCAGTGCTTTCTATAACTCAAAATCTATATTATTTCTATTTTATGTGAAATGATAGCAGTTTTTGGTCCTTCCTCCAAAAAAGGGGGTACTTGTTATTTGTGCTCCTATTTTCTCTAGTGTCTCTTTCTGCTTCAGAGATTACAATAAACCACACAAGATGAACTTATATTCAAAACTAGAATAACCATTGAAATAAAAATGCTTAGGTTACATTAATAGTTCCCCTTTAGTTTTAATCCTACAAACTTGGGATCTATCTGAACTGAGAATTCTATTTTTATGTTAAAAGTTTACAAGAAAAACAATAATGTAAATATGATTTTAATGAGAATATGGAAAGAATGTTGAGACTTCGATATAAGGATAAAAAAGAAGGGATGAGTTGAGAATAGTAATTTATCCTCTCCTTTATAAATACTTTTAAGTAATCCTTAAACTATGTGAACAAAAACATCGTGCCACAACACTGAGTAACTTTTACATGTTTGGGTTTTTAAAGATAGTACCTGGAAAGCTTTTTAGATAGTATACCTGGTTCCCAATATTCAGTTGTGGCCGGGGGAGAGGTGTCCGATATATATATAACCCAAGCCAACAGGACTAACCTAAAAACAGACTGATAAAAGGGATGGTTTTCTACTTAAACTCGACTATATACTCTCTAAAAATACTGGTCTTTATTTTTGACCAGGTGATACAGTCACAAAATTCAAACTATATAAAAGAGTTTGTAGTGAATAGTTTGGCTGTCACCTTGACTTTGTCCATCATCATCAACCCAGTTCCCCTCCCTCTTTATCCTCATAAGAACTTTTATTGGTTCCTTATGTATACTTCCAGAGATTTATTATACAGTTCCTTATTAAAATAAAAAGCAGGTTGCAAGTATGTCACAAATTCTAATGCTTTTCTTTGTATCACTTAGGTCAATTCAACATGACCTAAATAATGTCTGACCATACTTTCTCAATGCCTTATGCAATCTTTCATTACTGCAGCAAGGCTTTAAGTGACCACAGGTAAAGAGAATGGTGAGCAAAGGTAACACCAAAGCTAGTGGTTAGCCACAAGCTAACATACATATAATCAATCCACAATCCACCAGTAACACTAAGGCAAAAGAATTAATTTTTTCTAAATACCTAGCATAATTCCTATTATACCTATTTACTGTACACTGTAGTTCCTTTTACAAAATATACAGCATAGTCTTTTTTTGTGTGTGTGATAAAATAAAGAATTCCTTGTCAACCAGACTTCCTCACATAATAATGTACAATCCTGAGTCACCCCAGGATTTAAAAAGTGATAAGTACAAAATAAGCAGTACAAACAAGTGTCACAGAAATGTAGCATAAGGACAGTATAATTGTACTTGGAATGATCAGGAGGGACATTAAGGAGGTAGCTTTTGAGCTGAACCAAGAAAGGTTGGTTTCAAGGAGGAGAGAATGGGGTAGGCCAGGAAAATAGCAAAGAGTCAACACAAGGGTCTTGGTACTTTAAAATATCTAAGCAGGGAGTAGCAAACTACAGCCTATGGTTCAAATCCAGTTTTGTATGGCCTGTGGGTTACCAGTGTGTGATGGTTAATTTTAGGTGTCAACCTGACTAGATTAAGGAATACGTAGAAACCTGGTAAAGCATTATTTTTGGGTGTGTCTATGAGGGTGTTTTCAGAAGAGATTAGCATGGAAACCTGAGTGGAAGGGGTGGAAAAGTTCCACCCTCAATATAGATGGGCATCATCAAGTCAGCTAGAGGCCCAGAGAGAACAAAAATGGAGCAAAAGGTGAATCGCTTGCTCTATCTGCTGGAGCTGGGATATATCCTTCTCTCTTGTCCATGGACATCTGAACTCGAGACTCCCCAGGCTTTGGGTTCCAGGACTTACACCAGTGCAACCCTTGGCTCTCAGGCCTTTGGCCTTGATATGAGAATCAAACCATTGGCTTCCCCGGTTCTGAGGATTCCAGACTCAGACTGAGTCACACTAACTGGAATCCAGTTTGCAGATGGCCTGTTGTGGGACTTCTCAGCCTTCTCAGTTGTGTGAGCCAATTCCCCTAATAAATCCCCTCCTCTCATATACTTATATACATATCCTATTGGTTTTGTCTCTCTGGAGAAGCTTGACTAGTGCACAGTGGTTTTCATGTTTTTAAATGGTTGAAAAAAAAAATCAAAAGAACAATATTTCAGGACATGAAAATTATGAAATTTATATATAAAGTTTTACTAGCACGCAGCCAAGTCCATTCATTTACATATTGTCTATGACTGCTTTCACACTACAAGGCAAGAGTTGTGTAATCGCAACAGAGACTGTGAATTATAGAGAGTAAAAAATTTACTTCCTGACCTTTTAGAGAAAAATTTGCCAGCCCCTTCCCCTAGGGCCCACATAGCTAAAGCAATATGAATGAGGGGCCAGGCTGAGGATGGTGAGAAAGAAGCCAGAGATATAAGAGGGACTTGTAGGTCACAGTGAAGATTTGGATCCACATTTTAAGAGCAATGCGGAAGCTAAAGGGTAAAGTAGAAGAGTGAAAATTAGATTTGCATTTAGGAAAGATCATTCTGGCTGTTATACTCGGAACCAGAGTGTTAGGAGATAAGTAAGAAGGCTAGTGTAGAGTAGTTCAAGCAGGATATGAACATAGCTTGTACTGTGCGGCTGGCAAAGTAAAATACCAGGTGCTTCAAAAAAATTCATGGAAAAATTCATATTATCTTTTAATTCTATTTTTCCATGAACTTTTTGAAGTACCCTTGTGAGGAGGTAGCAAGATTATTCTGCGATCCCTTCCAGTTCTAAAATGTTAAGAAACCGCAAGGTTCAAAATCTGATTTTGTAACTTTGCTGGGCATTTCCAGTTATCACAAACAATTCTCAAACTGCTATGCTAGAAAATGCTCTCTAATAGGTACAGTGAATTAAAAATATGCCAACAGAGCATTACGCATCTAAAAAGTTTGGGAATTATTACAGAATAGTCTCCCTTCCCCGCCACCAAGTAGAGTACTTTCTAAAATACGGTTTAGATTTTTTGTAAGTTGGAAACGACTACTTTCATGAAATTAAATTTACAATTAGAGAATTTACAGGTAAATAATACAACATAAATAACACAAAAGGAGAATAAACACAAATTTTCACCGTGCTTTCTTTTCCATAATGTAGGAATGACAAAAAAGAACATACCTGCTACATTCTAACAAGGTAACTTTAAGACGGCCTTCAGTAAGTGCCCATTGTTGTATATGGATATGCTCTTCATCTTCAAATCCTTGCAAGGTTTGGTATGGAAAAAACGGCTTAAACCTGACAAAAGTAAAGATAAGTCTAAATTTCTGAATAATAAACATCACAGTTCAAAGCATAACAAAACCTACCTGTATGAAAACAACACAAAACAAAATAAACACCCAATACTGCATGTGTTCTATAAAACCAAAGCTTACCACACTCCCCCATAACTGGCAGCAAGTGGTGCTTTCTCTGTGGCACCCAGGAGTCTTGGTTTTGTGGCATGCCCTCATAGACAAGGCAGGACACTTAGAACAAAGAAAAAGAAAACCTAGAGGTAGCCAGTAGGCCCTAAAGTTTAGGTGGGGCAGGAGAGAGAGTCTTCGTGGACAAGATGGAAAAGAGTGTTCCTACGGTACAAGATAAAAATTCAGAACGCGTTGTTCCACTGAAACACTATAATAGTGACTAGCACATGATGATGATAATAACAATAATATTAACAACAATTAATGTGGCAAAAGTATTCATCAGAGACGTTTACTGTTTGCCAGGTAGTGTGCTAATTGCTTTCTATGCATTATCTTCTTTAATGTTAACGACCCTGAGAGGGCGATATTACTAACTCCCCTCTCCAAATGAAAAGAGTGAGGCTTAGAAAGGTTAAGGAATCTGTTCAATTTTACACAGTTGAGTGTGGCAAAACCAGAATTCAAGCTAGTCTGATTCTATCAAAGACCAAACCACATAACACCTCAGTTACCTCTGAGTTATTCACACATTTATATGCTCAACATTCATACCCTTGTTTTTATGGAGAAGATGTGCTGAGTTATAAATTGTCGGCCTTAAAAAAATTTTAATTTGAAACATACCTCATACTCCTCCATTAAAGCAAAGGACAAAGAAAATGAGAGAAGATTGGGCTTAAGGCCCTACAGTTTTCAGTTCACATTGTTGGGGCTCAGAAAATGATAACCCAAAGACTGGCATTTTGGCATGCTTAGTACTTTGAACTGAAGGACATTTGAAGGCCTCAGAAGCAAAGTCTCTTTCTGACATTATCCTATCCGCCTTGTCTCCCACCCCTATTTTTTCACCAAGGTTATAGAAACTAGAACCCCTCTCCCTCAAATCCAGCCATAAAACCTAGAAATATGGCCAGGTTCTGGCCATAAAGAAAATTTCTTACCTACATTGTCAGATAGTAGGTCACTAAGACTCTCATTTCAGAGGGGTCTTGCCCCATACCTGAGAGGAAGGAAAGCTACATGGAACAGCCAAGAAGAATCTAAACAGTCAGGCCTTGGTAGGTTTTCCTGCCTCAGTTTATTACCATTAGATCATTCCCTTTTGTCCAATCACATATCTACACGGCTATCCATTCTTCATCAAACAAACCTAAGCATAAAAATAGACAATTTTCCCTTGGTCTCTGGTCTTCATTTCTGCAGGCTCCTGTGTCATGTAAAACTTTGATTAAATAAATTTGTTATGCTTTTCTCTTGTTAACCTGTCTTTTGTTATAGGAGTGTTAACCGTGACCTTTATGATGGGTAAGGAAAGAGATTACACCTTTTTGCCCCTACACCCTACACACTGTCACTGGCCATGACATCTGCCTGCTCAAAAAGTTTTAATGGCTTCCCACTGAAATCACCAAAAAAGAGACAGTCAAAAGTTCTTGGTTTCACATTCAAAGCCCACCATGATTAATCTTTCCAATCGTATATTCCCTTAATATAAATTTTCCAATCTAGGAAGTCACCTCATGTATTCAGAAGACACTATGCTATTCCAGCTTTCAGGCCTTTCATACCAACTGAAAGTTTTCCCTACTCCTAAAAGCCTGTACAAATTCTACACTCCTTCCATACCCAGCTTTAGGTCCTAGATCATAGCAGACCACATATACTGGGTTTCACTCTCTTTATTTTGCAGTCATTTAAATTGCTGTGCACTTATGCCTTGAAGTCTCAGACATGACCAAGTCTCACAATTCTCTGCATCCCTCACATACCTGAGAGGTTGCTTCAAACACTATTAGGACTCGAGTATGTGTTGAGCTGATTTATAAAAACCCAGTACTAACAATGAAATAAACTTAGAAAATATCAACAGCCCACTACAGTTTATACTGACAGAGAAAAAAAATGCTGGTTTATGATTCCCCAGTAAACAGGATTAAAGGTTTTTTCCTTTAAAAAAATTACCTTAAGGAAACATAAGCAGGTACACAGTGCCTTTCTTGTTGCTGAACTAGTATGAAAAGCAGAAAGCACCTTCAGTTTCTCCCAACTACTATGCTAATTTGCATTTGAAGTCATTTGATTCAGACAGACTGGCACCACATTCTTGGAGGGGAAAAAAGGTAGGAACTAGATTTTCTATGTTAATACAATGTTGTAGCTGAGTGCTTTTAACATGTAGGTCTTAAGGCCCCTGAAGAACATATAACTCTGTTGCTTGGTAAAACATTACAAATATGATTATATACACTAGAGACTTTAAATTTAATAATCCAAGTTATTTAAATCACAGCTGCTCTAAGAACAACTTTCTTTTGTCAAGTATTGTCCTGCTAGCCTAATGTTGGAATCCTTCCGACGTCACCAATTGTGGAGCTCTTTTATCTGCCAGTAATCCTGCACCTAATGGGTCGACTGTCGAGCTAGGATGGGGTCTGGAGCTCACAGACCCCTCAAGCCCGGTCACAGACTGGGTCACAAACCTTTCACATGCCAGGCTGGGTCATCAGACCACTCACACGCAGGTCTATGAGTGAGGTAACTGGCAAACAGGTCCTTGGAAGCCATAGGTTGGAAAGCATGCCCGCTTGTGCTGTGGCCGCAGGGGGCAGTAAAACGCCAGCCAAATCGCAGCACCGCGCAGGCGCGCACCAACTCCGCCCACACACAACCCATTCACAGCAAATGCTTGGCAAGATTCTGAACATCTGAGGGGCCCTGACCATTTTCCTATATTTTCCCAACAAGTATAAAGTTGAAATTTAATAAAAAGGTTTTCATAGGAGTGTGATTAAGTCTATAAAGTCTAATTTCAATTTATTAACGTCTAGGGGGTTTTGCCAAGAGTTTTTATGCACAAAAATGTATTAAAATGAGGAAAATGTATTTCATTTAAAATGAATACACTCAACAGTGGGAAAAAGATGTTTTTTCAGCAAGCCAATAAACAGATGATCCACACATTCACATTCTTTAAGAACACATGGTTTTCAAAACTTTTAACTCAAAGCTTTTAAGTATCCCAAAACCATAATGAATCCAAACAATGAAGCAGAGTACCTCTATCTCTTCCTCTACCTTCCCATCCCACCACACTATATTCCCTCAGAATTCATTAGTCTTTATCTCTTGTGAACCAATCAACTCAAAAATGTCAGTTTTCTCACCCAAGCTCGCAGAAAACTAGCCTTCTTTAACAAGCTACCTTCTCTTCTTCCTGTAGAAAACTTAAAAACCAACCTAGGATGACCAACTTTTGGGGTGACAGCATGAGGAGCTCTGATGACCTGCTCCCCAGTGAAACTGGTGAAAATTATTTGGAAACAAAACATTTAAAGCCTCCGGAAGTGGTCCTAAGGGTGAACACCAAATGAAGAAACACTTATTCAAGAAAAGCTAAAACATTTGGTAAGAAAGCCAGCTCTGTGTTTTTGAACCAAGACAGCTCCTTCTCTTTCCCCAATAAGCTCAGGAAGGCAGAGACTCCACTCCAGCCTCCTACACACAGGGCTCCCTTGCTCCCCAGCTCCCAGTTGGATGGGTTTCTCCCTGGGAGGAGGAGGACATCAGCATTTCTCATCCAGCCCTCAGCTGCCTGTTACTGCAGCTAACTACGTTCTGTGCATGTATGGTAAAGAGTGGGGGCTCCCTTCTTCAATACAGCCCCCACTCATGTAACGAAGTGTCTACCGTGGGCACTGCACATTGAGAATACTGGGGCCCTGACTGTCCTTGCCCCAACTCATGATGCAGTGGTTCCATGGTGGGATAGGCAAGCAAAGAGTACTTCAGGCTGCCCCCTACCCTCCCACCCACAACCCAGAGCTTAGCTCACAGAGTGGGGTATCACCCAGAGAGAAGTTTGCCATTCTCCCCACCCCTAGCTGCAGAGCCCTGGCTTAGATATTTTGCTGAGAGGGAGAGGGAGAGGCAGGTCATAAAAACAGGTATCTCCAAATCTCTTTCCCAAAGAACTAACTTCATTTACAATAGACTATGGAGAAGCTAAAACCTAAGGACACTATCAAGAACAATGGAGGTTGTGATGAAAGGCAGTTGGAAGGAGATTCATAGGTTTAAGAAAGATACAGCCTAAACTGTAGGCTCCTAAGTTTGCAGGAGAGAACCAGGAAATAAGACAGCTGAGAAGAGCCATCCTGGGGTCAGAATATCAAACACAGTAGAAAAAAAGTGCAGAAACAAATTGTTTGTGAGAATGACCAAATGTTGGATTTAACAGAAAAAGACTTCAAAATTGCCATTATAAATACGTTGAGAGAGAAAAAAAAGACATGATTAAAGAAGTGAAGTATTATGATAAGGTCACATTAAACAGACAGTATCAGTAAAAAGATAGGAATTATTAAAAAAAATGGAAATTCTGAAGTTGAAAAGTACAATAACTAAAATAAAAAATTCACCAGACGGGCCCTCAACAATAGATTTAAACTAGCAGAAGAATTGGTGAACTTGAAGATAGAGTAACACAGGTTATACAAGCCACAGAATAGAGAAAAAAGAATGAAGAAAAATGAACTGAGCTTTAGAGAAATGGGTGACACCATTAAGCAAATCAATAAATGCATAATGGGAGTGCCAGAAGAGCACAGAGGGGAGCTGAAAAAATATTCCAAGAAATAAGAGGCAGCCAGTAGGCCCTGAAACCACAAAAACCACATATCATACAATTCCATTCATGTGGAATCCAGAATAGAAAAATCTATAGCGACAGAAAGTACATTAGTGGTTGTTTAGGATTGAGGGTAAACAGGGGATTAAGAGGGTGATAGCTAAAGGTTATGGGTTTTCTTTTGAGGTGATAAAATGTTATAAAATTGACTGTGGGGACAGTTGCACATATAAGTGAATATACTAAAAACCAATAAATTGTAAGCTTTAAATATGTGAATTACATGGCATATGAATTCTATTTCAATAGAGCTGTTTAAAACAAAACAAAAACAAAAACAATACCTAACAACCTAGCTACCCAGAAATAATTTTCTTGTCATTGCCTTGGTATGTAAATGTTTAGTTAGAATTATCTGATTAAATAATAAACAAAACCATAAGTGACACAGCTCTGTTAAAACAAATTATAGTCAACTTTAATGCTTATGAAAAACAAACATTTATTGAATTACTGCTACACCAAGTGGTATGTAAAGCACTTTATATTTGCTCACTTAATCCTTACAATATACAATATAACCCCCAAAGTAGGTGTTAGTACACTATATATGAAGAAACAGTTTTTAAAATCTTACACCTACTAAATGCTAGAGTCAAAACTGGATCCTGTATTAGTCTGTTAAGCCTTCATTAACAGAATACCAAAGTCTGGGTGGCTTAAACAACAGAAATTTATTTTCTCACAGTTATGAAGGCTGGAAGTCCAAGATCAAGGTACAGGCAGGGTTGATTTCTCGTGAGGTCTCTTTCCTTGGCTTGCAATGGCTGTCTTCTCACTGTGTCCTCTAACGGCCTTTTCTCTCTGTGTATATTCTGTATCGCTTCCTCTTTTTAAAAGAACACCTGTTTTTTTACTGGATGGATTAGGGTCCTACCCTTATAATTTCATTTAATCTTAATTATCTCCTTAACTGGCTCTGTCTCAAATATGGTCACACTAAGGATTAGGGCTTCAACATATGTATTGGGGGAGGAGTGGAGACACAATTCAGTCCATAACAGAACTCAAATATAACTCCAGAGAAAGATCTACAGCCCCTAAAGCTAATTTGATTACCACCCTGTTTTCTGCTGGAATACATGCTCTAAACCCAGTGTGAAGGTACCTGACAAGGAAGCTCACAGTTTCACATAAAAGGATACTTCAAAAAGTTCGTGGAAAAATAGAATTAAAAGATAATATGAATCTTTCCATCAACTTTTTGAAGCCCGCTCTATATTACTGTGCTTGATCCTCACAATAACATGGGTTGCAAATCATTTCCTCATTTCACAAAGATATGGAAACAGGTTCAGGGAGAACAAAGAGCCTGCTGAAGACTGCATCCTAAGCTACATGAAGATATACGCCTGTACAATGAGGGCAGAGAGCAAGAATGAAGAAAGTAATCCAGAAAATAGTAGATCCAAATCAAGAAAGCAATGATGTCCTAAACCCAGATGACAGGTGTGTGACAAGCCAAGAGAAAACTTCAGTTTGGGGCAGGTGATGAAAGCTCCAGGAAGGAGATGACCAAGAAATAGGGAATAAATAGGAAAGGAAGAAGGCACGAGAAGGGAAAGGGGTACCTTGAAAATTTGGTAAAGGCAATTTGATAACAGAATAAAAAAAGAATTCAAAACTTGACTCAAGGAACATATTGTTTTGCATGGCAGAAAGGTGGAGAAATTGGAATATAGAGAGGGAAAAATATACCAGCATATTAGGCAGCTCTGTAATAGAAAATATTTATATAGACATAATAATGTTAATACATAGACCAATCGAGGAAGACTTAACTATGAACAAAACATAATTGTTATCAGTTACATAAAAATAAGGATGTAGTTCAATGAATGATTGAAAACAGTGATAAAATATATTGGAGAAAGGCACAAGGGAACGAAAAGGAGGGTATTACTTAGCTAAACCCTCATCTATCTTAGGAAGTCAAGTAATAGACAATGTCTAAAGTTGTTAAATCAAGAATAGCTGTATGATACTATTTAGCGATACAGAGGTAATACCTCTATGATAAATAGATAAATCTCTGTGATCTGATAGCTAACATTTATTAAATACTCAGCATGTAAAAGACATTATATTTATCAACTTAATTAAGTCCCATAACAATTCTATGAGATAGGTACTATAATTAAACCCCATTTTGCAGCTGAAGGAATAGAGAATCAGAACAGTTAAATAACTTGCTTAAGGATACATAGCTAGTAAGTGGCAGAGACAAGATAATAATCTAGGCAGTCTAGCTCCATATTACATGCTCTTAATCAATGCCTCTTAAAAGTTGTTAAAAACAGAAATAGTTATAAATGGTTGCTTCTGAAGAATGTGACTTAGGGCAGGAAAGTAGAGGCTTTAGGGAGGTAATTGCTGATTTTCATGATAAGATCCCCTGTTCTGATTTTTAAATTGTGTACATTAACTAAAATGAAAAGACAAGTAATACCAATTGTTGGACAGGATGTGAAACTGCTGGTGTAGACTATTACAACTGCATTTAAATCTGTGTGACAATATCTACGAAACCTGAAGAGATGCATACCCTATGGCTCAGCAATCTTACTCCTAGATATATCCAAGAGAAATGTACACAAATTACACCAAAGACATGTGTAAGAGTATTCATAACAACACTATCCAAATGTCCATCAACAGTAGAATGAAAAAACTGAGGTACACTCATACAGTGGAATACTCCACAGCAAATATAATGAACTATATCTATATGCAACAACGTGGATAGACCTCACAAACATATTGTTGAGCCAAAGAAGTTAGACAAAAAAAAAAAAAAAAGTGAATACAGTAAGATTCAATTTATATAAAGTTCAAAAACAGGCACACACGCAAAAAAGGCAACAGTGTTAGAAGTCAGGAGAGCAGCTACTTTTAGGCAAAGCAGGGGAGGGCAGTGACTGGGTGGCACATGAGGGGCTTCTTGGTTGCTGGTAATATCCTGCTGCTTGTTTTGAATGCTGGGTTCATGGATCTAGTCACTTCGTAAAAATTCACTGAGCTAACATTTTATGATTAGTATACTTTTCAGGTGGTGAGTTATACTTCAATAAAAGTTTAAAGGAAAAAAGTGTTTAAGATGTTCAATATTTTAGTAAAATTTTAATATATATATTTAAATTTTACATTTACAAGAGAAGCCAAGCCTCCTTCTCATATTTTGATCTGAGAGAATCTTTTTTAACATTTAAAACATATTTTTACTGTAAGATGTCTCTTCAAGATTGCTCTTTAAGCACCCTGAATGCCAGCTGGTGACATCTCCAACACATGGCAGCAGCCAGACTGTTTGCAAACACGTGGTCTTTAGAGAAAAAGGTTTTATTACAAGCCCAATATAAAAATATGTTGAGGTCTAGATGTACTCTTGACTTTAGTTGGGCTTGTGGGTCCTTGCCCAAGTGAGAAATCTGATAGTCTCGAGATCAATAAAAGGGAAGAAAACTCTGTAATGATTAGAGCTAGTTCAAGAAGGACACAGCAGTCTCAAAGCATAGCAAGCATTCTATCTCTACAAATATTCAGGCAAAGAGGTTAGATGAGGATTTGTCAAGGAGGGAAGGTGTTGTGAAAAGAACAAGAAAAGAACTGAAAACAATCTAAATAGCTATCAGTCCCTGACTGGATAAATGGATAGTATTATCACACAATGGAATACCACTCAACAATAAAAAGGAACAAACTACTGATACTCAAAACAACACAGATGAATCTCAAAATCATCATTGGGAGAAAGAAGCCAGGGCCCCCTCCCCCTACACAAAAAGTATATAATGTATGATTCCGTTTACATAAAATTCTAGAAAATATTACTGCAACAGAAAGGTAAGTGACTATCTGGGGACGAGAGTGGAAGAAAGGGTGGATTACAAAGAGGCACAAGGAAACTCTTATGAGTGATGGGAAGTGTTAGTTATCTTGATTGAGGTGAGGGTTCATATATGTATATGGTTTACCTTACATCAATTATACCTCAATAAAGTTATTTTTTAAAAAAAGGATGAAATGAGTGCCTAGGAAGTTCAAATACAATGCTGTTTTTATTACAACACATTTCCTAATGGATATTTGCATTACAAATCCTGTATAATTTCTGTAAAATCAGTATATCTCACTTTTAATGGTTTACAGAAAGGCAATTCTAGTGTTAATCATAGGCTTTCTATTAAGTTTTCGTTAGATATCTAACACCTAAAATTTTAAATTTAGTGTCTTCCATTTTGTTTATATTACAATGCTGAGTAAAATATAAAAGACCCAATAAAATTGTTCAGTAATTCTATCAACACTACCTTGGAGTCCTAGAGGAGTGGAAAATAATATTAATGGCAATGACCTAGCCAGTGCAATTTAATGGTTCTCAAACTTTCTCATCCTACTTCTCCAAGAAAGATCCATATCAGCCACAACATTTGAGGGAGGGGTGGATAAGTCCATGTGATTAAAAGGTCAACTGATTTCTGTTCTAATAAAAATCCATGCTAGTTCACCATAGGGAACACTATGAAATAGTTATTTATAAGGATTTACACCTTGACATTTCCTGATTTGGAGACTTTAAAAAATGATTCTAAACTAAATGCTAAAGAATTATTAATTTTTAAAGGTGTAATCGTGGGACTGTACTTTTCTTTTTTTGAAGAAACAGACATATTGATATTATGTTTGAAATTTGTTTCAAAATAATCAGGGGAGGAGAGTGTGGTGAGATACAGATGAACAAGAGTGGCCACAAGTTAATGACTGGCTACAGACAAGGGTGGTTCATTGAACTATACTCTTGACTTCTAAGTAAGTAAGTGAAAGCTACTTCCAGAATAAAGAATTAGAAGATTCAAATCCCCATACTAGTCAGCCTCCCCCCCCCACCAAAAAAAAAAAGAATTAGAAGAGGTTAGTTTTGAATACTAAAACAACCTGGTTTACGTATTCCTGTTTCCTTTCTCTTTCCATACTTTCTCTTAGCAACATCACTTGTTCCTATTGCTTTTATCATGGTTTCCAATATTGATGCCTAAAAATGAATTAAACACCCTTTCTTCAAACTTGCTCCTCCTCTCCTGTTTTCTCTTACTGGCACCACCAATTTCATAGACACTTGAAAATCTGGAATTAACCCCCTACCCCTCCCCTTGTCACAACCAATCGGTTCTACCCCCATTCCCCTCCATTCATTTATTGTTAAAATGTCTCTTCCACTGCTTTTCTCTGTTCTTCCTTGGCCTGGTTCAAGTTTTCATTGATTACTCAGAGTGTTGTGATTTCTAAAATTACATTTCCTTTCCTTTAAAAGAATATTTTTTAACCAAAAAACAAAGCCTCTATCTTTAAAAATAAATAAGTAAATAAATAAGCTACCTCACAGGACTACTACAAAGATTAGAGTTTATATATGTGAAGCACCTAGAGGAGTAATAAATCCTGGTTTTCTTTCCTTCCCTACGCTCGAATCTTATCAAACTGACCTCCTCATTAAATCCCTAAAGACATCTTACAATATCTTGATTCTGTTCCTTTGTGATTTCTTCTATCTACAATGTACTTCCATACCATTTCCCCTATGTCTAAAGCTAAACTACTCTTTAACAGTTAGGCTCAAATGTCATCTCACTCCTGTCAGGTAACAAATAGGCTTACATGAGATTCAGATTACACATGGCCATGATTTCAGTCCCCAGTCTAGCTGATTTTTAAAATGTTGTGTTCTTTGTAACGATATCAGTTTGCAAATGCAAGAAGAGAATAAATTAACAATAGCCAGTATGCCATCCTACCTTAGGTATCACCTTTCTACTTCTATGTCATTAGGTTTTATAACTAAGCGTATATTAAACTGAATATATTAAGAAACTGACTTAAAGAAACCCATGGATACTTGTTCTATTTATGGAACTCCTTGGTGTGTACTATGCTGACAAAGCCTATCCTTGGGGAAATGATTTTAATTTCTGTACTCTTAGGGAGAAAAAAAGCATTCCTGAATAGTTATGAAAATAATAAGAACAACGATAACAAATACTGTTAGAAAAAAACTTTTTTGCACCCATCCATATACCCTCTACCTAATGTGAAATGCTGACTCTTATGCAAGCTTCTAATTCTTCACAGAATAATCGAGATCTAAAATGCCTCAATTTTCTGAAGTGGTTTTATCTATATACAGTACGCTGAACAAAAGAGTGAAAGAGAAGCTGCAGATACCCTCATAATATAACTCAAACAGCTGATGACTACAAGGTGAGTTGATGTTAACACAGAGATAAAGGTACCAAATAAGATGAGTTGCTCAGGAAAGCAATGTTCTTGACCATGTCTGATAAATCTCTTATCTTTTTATGTTCATCACAACCCACAATGTGAGGGTCCCTTACTGTAGCCTACGATCAATTAAGTGAAAATTACCAACTTTCACAAAGCTAAAAAATTGGCTCTTCTCTACCAGCTCCCCTCAACACATACTGTTGAAATAAAAATTACCATTTCATACATTTCTAGCACTTTTGTAAATTACATAATACTTTCATATACATCTTTGATTCTCACAACTCATAAAAATGTATGGTATTACATGCCTTATTTTACAAATGAGGAGACTAAGGATGAGGACATTCAAATGGCTTGTCAGTGATCACATAGTAAATGGTACAGATCCATTCACCCTTGTGTAACCTATAACACCAAGGTGTACATGCAATGCTAGATAGCAACTGAAAATAATGTATATATCTAACATTTATTAAAGCTGAATGAGAATAAATAAACTTTAGGTTAGAACAGCAGTTCACAAACATACACTTTTTAAAATTATTGAGACCCGAAAGAGTTGTTATTTATGTGGGTTATAACTATTAACATTTTCCAATTAGAAACTAAAAATTTTTAAACATAAGAATATACAAGCTCACATTCCATTTAGCTGTTAGGGTGATGATGTTATCACATATCATTTAACTTCTAGAAAACTGCACCATACACTTGTAAGAGAATGAGAGTGAGAATGGCAGATAACAGTTTTGTATTATATAAAGAGACTGGTTTCACATGGTAGATCCCCCATAAAGGTCTCAGATCCAAAGAAGTCCCCAAACCACACTTTCAAAACCACTGAGTTAGAATGAAATAACTCTTAGTTAGCAGTTCTTTTTAAATTCTAAGTTGTAACCCACTGTTACTTTAAGTACACCGTTTCTAACAGATTTTTTTAAAAAAACAAACTTTGAAAGGACTGTTTTAATTTATACCTTCTTAGCACTAATTCTCTCTGCAGTACATTGTGCCCCAGACAAAGATGGCATTAAACATTTACTGAATAAATTGAATCTATTCTGAAGTCTTGTTGATCGGGGGAGAGAAAACATCCTTAAGGCAAAATTATCACCTTCCTACCATGGTAAAGACATGTACAATGAAATACATAATACAGAAGTCTGGTCTTCTTAAGCCAGTCAGATGTATCAAATAGACAAAAAACTCTATTCCAAATATTAAATACGAAACAGCAAAAGATCTCAACAAGAGGAATGAGGAGGAAGTTAATACTTTAAGATTTTAACTGTTCAGCTTTTCCCTAGTCTTTCTCTATCCAAACAAAAGCAAAACATCTTCTGAAGTAATTTTAATATTATCTGTATCTTTGCATCTTTTAGTTTATAATTATCTAACTAAAGTTGGTACTTATTAAATGGGAATATTTCTCAGGTAAACAATTTGTATCTGCATATCGGAGAGAAATCCCTACATTAGACCTTTGCTAAGGTAAGATGCAGCCTGTAGAAATAACAGAGAAGTGAATAATAAATAATGCCACTTTACATTTACATAATTCTTTCCTCTAAGAACCTTAAAAACTTTACATTTTTTATTTCATTCAGTCTCAAAAATAACAAGCTGTATGATTTGTCCAAGGATATACTAAACCAACAAATCAAGAGTAATTCCAGAAATAAAATACAAATTCCTCATCTTCTTATCCTACTGTTTCAGGGCAAGAGGTTGAGTTACTTTCAAGAGAAAGTATATCCCCTAGTGATTTTTTTTTTTTTAATTTTTTTTTTCCTTTTTGTCTTTTTTCGTGACTGGCAACGGATCACAACCCTCAGTGTCACGCCCGTACCGGACCGGGCCCGGCAACGGGATCGCAACCCTCGGCGTTGTGCCCGCACCTCGCTCAGCCAGTGAGCGGCCGGTCTGTATGTGGGATCCGAAACCTCGGCGGGAGCGCCACCACGCTTCCCAAGTGGCGCACTGTAGCAGTGCACCACTGGGCCGGCCCTATCCCCTAGTGATTGATATCTGAGTATTGAATCCAAATCCTAACTCCATAGTACTAAAAAGATCAAACATTTTGAGTAAGTAATTTACTCAAATATTTTAAGTAGGTAATTTCCTATTATTTTAAGTAAGCAATTTACTAAAAAGGGCTAAAAAACTTTAGATATACTTATGTTCATGGGCTTAATTACAGACTAAGACTGTCAAGAATTTTCTCTTTACATTTCACTAACCTCAAAAATATCTGAACTGAATTCAATTTGTACTACCCTAACTACCACTCCAGCTTTAGTAAACAAAAGGACACATATTTTAATACCAAAATTTAGTTAAATTCTTCGAACATGCAGAGTTTGCCATTCTGGGCCTGATTAAAATTCAGACTTAAACACTGAGAAATAACTTCTCCAAATATGGAAATGTTAGGCAATTATGTTTTAGCTGATGTCTAAGATGGCGGTGGGTGGACGGGAGGAACACCCAAAATGGCTGCGGGGAGTTTCAGGTCCCTAGAACAGCACGTTTTCGAGAATCACACCCCTTCTTCACCACCTCATCCCCTTCCCAGGCACACGAATCTCTCCACCTATAGGAAAACCCCAACTCAGCTTAAACCCCGCTTGCTTCCCTCCCCTTCCTCCTTAGCCAATAGGAACAGTCCAGCTCAGCCTGACTGGATATAAAAGGCCCAGCCCGACTCTGGCGGGGGCTGCTCCCACTTTAGAGAGGGCAGCCTGCCTGTTCATTTTGCCTGCCTAATACACTTTGGTTGAGTCCCTGTCTCCTGGTGTGTTTCTTTTGCGCTTGGGCTGGGTCTTTTTCCTTTCAGGAAATGCATCAGATATCATCTGTCCTAAGTTTTACAATAATAATTTTATACTTAATAATGGTGAGAACAAAATGGGATGTTCAGTGTATTATAAGCATAATCATCATACAAATAAAATTAGCTATAATAGCATGGCTCTTATTTCAGCCACAGCAAGTTTCAGAGAACTACTAGCTTTGAATTATTTACTTGCATGACCAAATGACTAAGGTGGCAAGACTGTATAGTCAGCAACCTCAATCATCCTTAGTAATGAACGTTAGTATAATCTAGTATGTATGAAAGACCATTGTGTAAAAAGTATAAAAAATTAGCATACAACACAAACACGAGATGCCTTATTTAGTAGATACTGATGTCTGCGTGAAATAGCTGTATCTAAGAACAAAATACAACTCTTTTTTCAAAGTATAGATTCTTGTAGCCAGCTCTTGAACAGAAATGTTATCTCCACATTATTGCTACTTAGGATTTTACAACAAAAAACAATTGTCCCTTATAACTGTAGATTATACAGGTAGGATATAGAGTTCATCCTAGGAAAAACACCACTTCTAGACATAGGCCGCAAATACCTGTTTAACTGGCACATACCTTACTCATGACCCAAGTATACAAAATAGGTATTTAATACAAAGAATAAACTCAATTAGGACATTTTTACTATGCTAATTGCAGCATTTTTGTTTTTAAGTACATACTAACAAGAACTAATTATGCTGGGGAGTGAGAAATTCTCTAGCTCTGTAATCAAAATTATGCAAATCAAAGCCCAGACATTTCAGTATCACACCCACCATATCATCAGCTCCATTCTCCCTACAATACACTAAGAATTCAGGGGCATAAATATCCAATGTGTTGATTAGAGAATAAAGGGAAATGTGTTCTAAAGCATTCTGCTGATTTCATGAAAATTGGCAATTATGCATCAGACTAATGAAAACAAGTTTTATTGTTATTCTCAGTCCAAGGAAAGTATAATCTACAATTATCAATATTGACCTTTCTGTGAATGAGAAGTTAAAGACCAAGGCTTCTGAAGCCTCAGAGAAGGTTGCAAATATCTGTGTTTATTTTTTTCTTTGTGTGTGGGAATGAAAGGTGGAGATAGCGACCCTATTGTGCCTGGACAGACCTTGATGTCAGCATGGTGAACTGATGGAGACCTCAGGCAGCACAACTTACAGGCTCAGGTGCTCACGTATATGCATATGTTCGTGAATGTGCATATGTGTTTGTGTGTAGGGGGAGGAGGCACTCCTCTTCAATAGTGATTTTATAATAGTATTGGGTTACATGTCATGAGAGTGTGTTTATGATGATAGCCTTTAACCATTAAAAAAAAAAAAAGTTAAAATATGTTCCATACATTCTGTTTAAGAAATCCAGAAAATACAGATATTCCTTAGAGAGAGTGAATTCAGTTCACTTCAGTTACATGACTGAGTACACTTTGAAAATTTAATCACTGTATACTTAGGATTGGGCAGTTTCTGTACACTCATAAACACACACACATGTATTATACTTCAATAAAAAATTTGTGCCAAAAAAAAAAAATCCAGCATTTAAAGGGCTAACCTGCTTTCTTTATATATAGGATGGTGAAAGGTGATATTTGAGGGATCAGAAAAGTGATGGAGTGAACTCTTTGGCTATCTGTGGGAAAAACATTCCAGAAGAAGGAACAGTGAAGGCCCAGTCGTGGGAGCATGCTTGAAGCATGAGAACATCAAGGAGCATGAGAACATCAAGGAGGCATGAACAGAGTAGGTGAGAAAAAGAGTGATGGAGATAAAGTCAGAACTAGAGAGAATGGCTAAGAGTAGAGAAAAGCAGTAAATGAAATGGATACACACAAATTACCTGGAGGGGATATCCATGTTACACTTACAAACCAGTTTGTACGGTCACATTTATATTATACTCCCATTTTATCATTAAGGACAGAGAGAGAGAGGGAGTGTGTGTGTGTGGTTGGGAGGGTGGGGTGGGGGGAGGTGAGGAGAGAGAGAGGAAAGAAGGAAGAGGAAGAGAGGTATCTCCTCAGTTTATTATAGGAGGCTTGTGAATGTACGTTTGAGAACAGAGATAGGTATAGACCTCAAACTTAATACTGGGGATATCAGGGGGATGAAATTAAAATGGAAAAGAATAGGTTTTTAACTTCTTTATGCTCCTCAATACTATTTGAACATCTGCAAAAAATTGGAAAAAAAAATTTTAAAAAATCTAGCATCTACACAAAGATATAGGTAGAAGAATGTTTGTGGTACCATTATTTATATTAGTGAGAAACTGAAAAAAAAAAACAAGGAATTGGTTAACCTACGGTACTACTGATCAATGTAATCTTATGCACCTGTTAAAACAAGTAGGATGTGGATGGAATTCTTTCAAACTCATGTTACAAGGCCAGCATTACCATGATACCAAAACCAGGCAAGGAGAAAACAAAAAAAGAAAACTACAGGCCAATATCCCTAATGAATACAGACGCAAAAATCTTCAATAAAATACTAGCAAATCAAATCCAACAGCACTTCAAAAAGATTATACACCATGATCAAGTGGAATTTACCACAGAGATGCAAGGATGGTTCAACATACACAAATCAATAAATGTAATACAGCACATCAACAGAATGAAAGAAAAACATGATCATCTCAATAGACACAGAAAAAGAATTTGATAAAATTCAGCATCCCTGTATGATAAAGACTCAAAAAATTAGGTATAGAAGGAGAGTATCTTAATAAAGGCTATATATGACAAACCCACAGCTAATATTATACTGAATGTGGAAAAACTGAAAGTCTTCTCTCTAAGAACTGGAACAAGACAAGGATGCCCACTCTCACCACTTTGGTTCAACATAGTACTAGAAGTCCTGACCAGAGCAATTAGGCAAGAGAAAGAAATAAGGGCATCCAAATTGGAAAGAAGGAAGTCAAGCTGTCCCTGTTTGCAGATGACATGATTTTATATAGAGAGAAACCTAAAGACTCTACCAAAAAATTCCTAGACCTGATAAACAAATTGAGTAAAGTTGCAGGATACAAAATCAACATACAAAAATCAGTAGCATTTCTATACACCAACAATAAAACTGCAGAAAAAGAAATCCAGAAAGTGATCCCATTTACAATAGCAATGACAACAGCAAAAAATACCTAGGAATAAATTTAACCAGGGAGGTGAAAGATCTCTACACTGAAAACTATAAAACACTGATTAAAGAAATTAAAGAAGACACAAAAAACCAGAAAGATATCCCATGCTCATGGATTGGAAGAATCAATATCGTCAAAATGAGCACACTACCCAAAGTGATCTATAAATTCAATGCAATCCCCATCAAACTACCTATGACATAATTCACAGAAATAGAAAAAAACAATTCAAAAATTTATATGGAACAAGAGACACTGAATAGCCAAAGCAATCCTGAGCAAAAAGAACAAAGCTGGAGGTATTACACTCCCTGACTTCAAAATATAATACAACGCTACAGTAATCAAAACAGCATGGTACTGGTGCAAAAACAGACACACAGACCAATGGAACAGAACAGAGAATTCAAAAATAAATCTATGTACTTACAGCCAACTGATTTTTGATAAAGGAGCTAAGAACATACATTGGGGAAAGGAAAGTCTCTTCAATAAATGGTGCTGGGAAAATTGGAGATCCATATGCATTAGAATGAAACTAGACCCTATCTCACCATATACCAAAATCAACTCAAATGGATTAAAGACTTAAATGTAAGACCTGAAACTATAAAACTTCTATAAGAAAACATAGGGGAAACACTTCAGGACATAGGTCTAGGCAAAGACTTTTATGAATAATACTTCAGAAGCACAGGGAACAAAAGCAAAAATTAACAAATGGAGTTATATCAAACTAAAAAGCTTCTGCACAGCAAAGGAAACAACAGAGCAAAAACACAACCTGCAGAATGGGAGAAAATATGTGCAAACTATGCATCCGACAAGGGATTAATATCCAGAATATATGAAGAACTCAAACAACTCAATAGTAAAAACAAACAAATAATCCAATTTAAAAATGGACAAAGGAACTGAACAGACATTTTTCAAAAGAAGACATACAAATGGCCAACAGGTATGTGAAAAAATGCTCAACGTCACTACTCATCAGAGAAATGCAAATCAAAACCACAATGAAATATCATCTCACACCAGTTAGAATGGCTATTATCAAAAAGACAGAAAATAACAAATGCTGGTAAAGATGTGGAGAAAGGGGAATTCTTATACATTGTTGGTGGGAATGTAAATTAGTACAGCTGTTATGGAAAACAGTATGGAGATTTCTCAAACAACTACAGATAGAACAACCATTCAATCCCAATAGCCAAGAGTTGGAACCAACCTAAATGTCCTTCCCTGGATGACTGGATAAAGAAAAGGTGGTATAAACACAATGGAATACTACTTAGCCATAAAAAAAAAAAAAAAAAAAAAAAAAAAAAAAAATTT
>NW_007730309.1:48677-55981 GCF_000696425.1 Galeopterus variegatus | reverse complement strand
GGGGGGGGGGGGGGGGGGGGGGGGGGGGGGGGTAATGGTAAGTAGATACAAAATAGAGAGGAAGAATGAGATCTAGTGTTCTATAGTAATATAAGGAACTACAGTTAACAACAAATTACTGTGTATCTTTGAATAGCTAGCTAGTAGAGATGACATTGAATGTTCCTAATGCAAAGAAATGACAAATGTTTGAGGTGATGGATATACTAGGCACCCTGATATGATCACTGTACACAATACGAATGTATCCAAATACTATTTTGTATTCCATAAGTATATACAATTATCATAGGTCAATTAAGAAAAATAAATTAAAAAGAGAGGGAAAAAAGAGAGAAGTTGAAAGTAGAATAGTGGTTACCAGGAGCAGGGAAGGGAGGAGGTGGGGAAAGGTTGGTAGACTGGTACAAAGTTACAAAGTTACAGTTAGAGAGGAAGAAGTATGGTGCTCTAGAGTGACTATAGCTAATAACATTGTATTGTACATTTCAAGATAGCCAGAAAACAGGATCTTGAATGTTCCAACCACAAAGAAATTATAAATGTTTAGGTATAGATATGCTAACTATTCTGATTAGATCATTATGCAATATATGCATGTATTGAAACAAACTGTACCCCATAAACGTACAATGAAAAAAATAAAAATTAAAAAAAAAAAAATTAAGTAGGTACACTTAGAAAACAGGATATAGCAAGCAAAAAAAAATCCCCCAAAACAGAAATACTCAAGACGCTAATGATGGAGTACCAAGTATCACACTGTTACTATAGACTAATAAAAAAATTATAATACATTTAGAAAAAATATGGAAGAACAGTCCCCAAACTTAACAGTAGTTTTCTTTAAGAAAAGATATTACAGGAGATTTTCAGTTTGACATTACATATTTCCTAACTGCTTGAATTTTTAAAATGAGCTTATCACTCATTTGAAAGGGAAAAAAAATTTAATATGCCACCTAGGAAATATGACATGTACCTAGTAAAATGTCTGACACATCTCTAGCAAAATGTCTGACAAATACAAGGCAATCAACAAATCTGTATTCAATTAAATTACTAAAGGAAGATATATTATTCAGCAATTACATATATGTGAAATTTACTATCTCCAATTAGACAGATATTATCTCCATCTCCATTTTATAAATAAGGAAACTGAGACTAAGGAAAGATAGGGTTTTTGTCCAAGGTCTCTTGCTCATTGTAGTACAAATACTTCAAGTCCAGTCCTCATTACTTCAAAGCTCTATCTACTGGAATAGACAACCTAAATATTTCTCTACAGCCTCAATAGAGAAGAATTAAATAATTCTGCAGTACTGGCAGTCTCTACTTATCACCTTCAGTTCTATTCATCTGAAGGTAAACAAGTAACACTCATCCCTCATTTTTCCTCAGTACAAACACCGTAAGTATATGGTTTTATGCCAGTCTTAGCAATTTGGCAAAACAGACTCTGAAAACACTCTGTAAAACTTCTGCTGATGGCCAGGTGGTTGGCCTTATGACTTTCCAATGAAGTGTGATGTGCTCTCATGCCACGCCAAAAATGTGTCAGTATGTCCTATGACTCTGAGGTAGGAACAAAGTGATTTAACAGCACTTATTTCCTGGTGACATTGTTCTGAGAAAAAGAAGAATGTGATGGGAAGAAATGTTGGGTCAGTATTTAACTTTAAAACAAAGTATTTAGTGGTAGAAACTCTAGCTTGAAATGTCAGATATTCTTATTAAACTATATTGAGTCAGAGTACCTCAGTGTGCTATAGGGAATCTTACCAAAAAAAAAAAAAAAAGAGAGAGACATGTTACACTTTCTTGGATAGAGAGAGGGTTGCCCCCTCTTTCAGCTTTTTTAGAAATGCCTGAGCCATATGAATCCTGTATACATTCTAAGCAGGTAAACAAAATTATGAAGTAATATTTAATATTTATTTTAGAATGTTACTTTTAGTTATATTTATGGCAGCAAAGTTTTATCATTCTGTCTGTGTTTACTTTTCAACCTGTAGTCTAAGAACCCTACACAAGCTTCAAGGGGAGTATGAATTTCATAAAATTAAATGCAAATTTGTTTATGCATTTTTCTACAGAAATTATACACAGCTTTCATTAGCTTTCTAAAAGGACGGGACCCTCAAAAAAGGTTTAAGAGTGCTTTCAATGTGTACAAATATATGTTCTTTTTTTTGTATTCACTTAGGCATAGTCTTTTCGGATTTTTAAACTTTTTCTTTTTTTTTAAGGGTTTAGAGGAGACGTTGGTGAGCCTTTTCTATAAAGGCCAAATACTAAATAAATATTTTAGAATTTGCAGGTGTATATGGTCTGTCAGTTCTTTTTAAAAACTTTAAACATAAAGTTTAAAAATGTGAAAACCACTCAACTCATGGGCATGACATCAGCTAGTTTACAGATCCCTGGTTTAGAGAAATAGTTGGTTTATCTCTGCAGAAATAACACAGCATGGGCTTTGGGAGTCTAAGATTTTTTAATGTAGGCCTTTAAAAGAGTCACTAATCTCCTCTAATTCTCAGTTTCTGCTTTTGTAAAAATGAGATACCAACCTCTCGCACACAGTTTTAACTACGAAGTGAGATAGGTAGTAAGTGTAAGGAACTGCCCACACAGTGCCTGGCATATACCTAGCAAACTTACTTTATTACCCCCACCCCTGCTCATACGATAGAATTGTTAGTAATACTTGTAAGTCAATAATAAGTTTGATTAGGCATCCTCCTCCAATACTATCCACTGTACAATTTTCTGCTTCAGCTATTTCTAGGAACAAACTGTGGCTTTCTGGGATAGCCAGTATACCTGTACATCACTGATGAGATTCAAACAACCTCCTCATAATTACTCTTGTTCCCTTACTGTATAAATCCAATTTCTAGAGCTAAGATTTAATTTATCAATACATTATTTTCCCTCTAAAGTGTTTTAAAAGTTTAAATCACAATAATTCAAAGCAGCATAAGGAAATCCAACCTGCAAGAAGTAAAATCAGCACTAAACTGGAGTATACTTAATTGTACAATGGAACCTAAGGAAGGTCACAACATATTATATACAATATCAAAGTAATCAGATGTTTGCCTTAGCAGAGATATCGATCTCTCTTCTTCCTGTTTCTCACAAAACTGAAGGTCGTAAATATATCCAAATGCCATTATAGTGAGCTTTAATTGTTATTTGTTTTCCCTAGAAAGACTAACCAGCGTGAGAGCATAAACTATACCATAACCATTTTTATTGCCCTTACCATACCCATTACAACACTAGATATAGTAGTATAATACAGTAAGCACTTACTGAAAATGACTTAAATTATTCACTTCTAAGACAATGAGTCTTGCAATTCCATTTATACAGAGATATGAAAACAGATTTCATCAAGCAAGTAGCCCAAGAAAAAAGAACAGATTAAAAACCAGCTTCTATACTACATCATTACTCAAGGACAGCTTGAGTAATGTACTAATGTCATTGTCTCTACTCTCCCAAGTATCAAAGGTTAGTTACATTTACTACTAACGTTAGCAGGTAAAAAGTATGATTACTATCATGACTAAGGAATTTTAGTAGCCATTTTAAAGTATTTTCCAACTTAAGTAAAGACACCTTTTAAAAGCTGTCTATATATAGAAAGAAAAAAGTGTTACACAGTAAGTTAATAAATACATTACACTTAGCTTTACAAATGACTTAGTATTCAGTGGACCTACTTTGAAAGTTTTTGAGAAGACATGGATTACTCAAAACCATCTTTACCTCAGACAATCAGTAAAACAAAAAAGCTATAATTAACAATGAGAATAAATGTTTTTCTTCCTCATTTCAGAAGACCAAGGAAGAAATAACTCAATTACAGACCACACTATACAGTATAAGGCTTTCCAGACCAAGCCTAATTTAGTTCTCTGAAATTAACGGTATATAGATAAATGCAAATATGCTAAAAGGCTCTGCCTAACTAAATACAGCCCTGTCCCTCATCCTTAGTGGAGACAATGGTCCTCCCTGCTCTCTGGTTACTAAGGTATTGAACAATTTTCCACAAATACATTTCATAATGTTTTTCAGAAGTAAAGGAACAAAACAATCAGTTATAACAAAAATAGTCACACTGAGAACACATTCCATGAACCTACATAAAACCTGAAGTTTTCCCCAAATATGTGCTCCATACTCTTTCATTAAATTCACACACAGTGGCAATAAGTAGATGCGCTCTCTTTTGTAGATCAGAGAAGTAAATGCTTATATAGTTAATTATTAATGACTCATCCCACTAAAACAAAATATCTACCAAACTCGAACAAAAAGCAGCCATTATCTACTTACTATTATTATGTGACAGAGAAATGTAAATATTTCAAGGCATTTTTTTTTTAATTTCTGGCAGAATAACATTTAAAAATTTAACATTATATTGATAATGCATTTTTAAAATAAAATTGCTCAATGAAAGTAACTTCCAAAATATAATGTTTAAAGAGGGGTAAAAATCATCACCCTCTCCTATGCAGCTATTAAGTCTGCCCATTTTCACTAATTAGCAACAGTAATGTTCCCCATTTACTCCTCCAGTAATGGTCTCAAATTCATAAGACTCTAGGCCAGGCAAATACTATCAATTAGCAAGTAAGTGGAGACTATATAATATGAGTAGGAATTTGGGAACTTACACACAAAGCTTCAACCCCAAACCTGCTACTACAGTCCATCTCTCCATCCTACTGTTCCTATGAAGAATGTAGACCTGGTGCTACAAGATATTCCAATTTTTCTAATAGAGGCCAGAAATCCAAATCATGCAAAATCTTCCATTTTTTAATGTTGGCAATTAAAAACAAACAAACAAACAAACAAATATAGCACAGGCCAAAGAAAAGTACCTGCGAACTGAATTTGCCCTTCCAGTATGCAAACTGTGCTAACTATACAACAAAAATACTCTAGGAATAGAAGCCGTCAGTAAGAATCTCAAATATTTGACTCCTAAACGCCAAACACCTCTCCCCACACTGGGACTCAGATTTCATGTTGAACACAGATTCTCCACATAGTAAAGAATATTAGTGGTAATCTTTCTCTCTTGCAGAGGAATATGGAGATTAATTTTTTAAAAATATTACTACCTTAATATACCGTTTTAAAGTATATATTTTCAGAAAAAAATGAAAACATTGAGGAGGCTGAATTAAATTCCCAACTTCAATGAATTAATAAACAAATGTTTTGCATATTACAATTCATTTTTTAAAAAACTATGTTTTACAAACATGTCATTTGGGTAAAATGAAATGTCAATCAGCTAGGTCTTTAGGAAGCAACCACTTGAGCTACTTAGCATCTCTAGGTGAAACATCAGAAACTGGCAATCCAAATAGGCCATTTCAATTTAGCAACATGAAAAAGGAAAAACAAATGAAGGGGGAAAGAACTGGCAACAACGTTAACTGGCAAGATATTTCTGTTATGTAATGATTAAAAGTGCCAAAGGATCCTAAGACTCAATACAATTTTCTTCACTGCTTTAGCTCTACTAAGAAGATTAGATGGCTAAAAAGGATAAACGAACAAGACCTTCTATTTGGAAACACAATCTGCTGGATTAAAAAAGAAATGCCGTGTGGGGTAGCACCCCAAAATTTAACCATATGATTTAACTTTAAAAGGATCCTCTCAAAATTTCCAAGGGGAGGAGAAAAAGCTTTGTAGTCACATTCTTCTCAGAGTTCTAGGTTAATGTGGAAAGATACCCCATGTATTTGTTACGCTGATGTTATACTTCTAAAAAAATCTCTTAAGAACAATGAGGTGTAGGTAAAAAAAAAAAAAAAAAAAAAAAAAAAAGGCAGCCTGGCTTTATCACAGCTAGGTTTCACCACATAACAGCTGTGTGAGACCTTAAGCAAGTTATTTAACTACTCTGAGATCCATTCCCTCATCTGTAAAAAAGGATAAACAGTAGCCATTCTCCTTGTAAGAACTGGGATACGTCTTCAATGTACTGTAATTCATTCTCTTACTTGAAATTTGAATCAGCTCCACAACATCATCAGCTTAAAACACTTGAAAGAATAGCAACACAGACGAGAAATCAACACTTCCTGAGGTGGTCCTTTTCATCTTCATACTTCTATTACATACTTTTTTACATGCTAAAATCATCTTCCCAGGGAGGGGGAAAGAGGAACGGGTAAAGGGTCATGAAAATCGACTACAATGTATATTGAGAAATTTAAAAAAAAAAAAAAAATATATATATATATATATAAAATAAAATCATCTTCCCAGTTACTTCAACTGCATCAGTCCCACTCTAGTTTAAAAAAATTTTTTTTTTTTTTGTCTTTTTTCGTGACCGGCAACGGATCACAACCCTCAGTGTTGCGCCCGCACCTCGCTCAGCCAGTGAGCGGCTAGTCCGGGACCGGCAACGGGATCGCAACCCTCGGTGTTGCGCCCGCACCTCCGAACCCTCGGCGGGAGCGCTGCCGCGCTCCCAAGCGGCACACTGTAGCAGTGCGCCACCCGGCCGGCCCCTCTAGTTTAAAATTTTTAAGTATTGCTAATTCAGTTCTCACTAGACCCTAAGCTCCATGGTCAGGGTTGAAGCTATCTATTTCTGTTCAGTATTGAAGCCCCAGCACCTAGAACAATAATAAGCATACAGCAGGTGAATAAATATCTGCAGACTGTGTAATGAGTTCTGTGCAGTATTTACTGATTGCCCACAGAGCACAGACATAAAGAACACAGACACCTACATTTCAGGAGGTGATCATTTAATGCTTAAGGTTTAGAAGTTGAAATATCATAATCAAACTCATGTTGTGTTTTTAAAATCCCTTCAGATACAGTAAACAAAAAGAAATTTTGACATACTTTAAATGGCGATGCTATTCAGTTGATACAGATAATAAAATTGCTTCAAAGCAATAAACTTCTCAGTGGCTCCTTACCTCTTATTCATAATTTCTTTCAGATTTAACTTTAATTTCAAGTCTACACTTTTAAAAAAAGATCTCAAAATTATATGCAACCTCACTGCCACTGGCTATTCTGCAAACAACCCCCAAATAATAATATGGTCAAATTTTATTACCTAAAAGCTACCCAGAAAACATCATAATTAAAGTTGTGATAGAATATCAAAACCTGGGGGCCGGCCTGGTGGCACACTGCTACAGTGCGCCGCTTGGGAAGTGTGGCGGCGCTCCCGCCGAGGGTTCGGATCCCACATACAGACCGGTTCCCGCTCACTGGCTGAGCGAGGTGCGGGAGCA
>NW_007730309.1:46047-48472 GCF_000696425.1 Galeopterus variegatus | reverse complement strand
CCCGGTGGCGCACTGCTACAGTGCGCCGCTTGGGAGCACGGCGGCGCTCCCGCCGAGGGTTCGGATCCCACATACAGACCGGCTGCGCACTGGCTGAGCGAGGTGCGGGCGCAACACCGAGGGTTGCGATCCCGTTGCCGGTCCCGGACTAGCCGCTCACTGGCTGAGCGAGGTGCGGGCGCAACACTGAGGGTTGTGATCCGTTGCCGGTCACGAAAAAAGACAAAAAGGAAAGGAAAAAAAAAAAAAAAAAAAGAATATCAAAACCTGTAACAACTTTTTCTCACGTTTTTAGCCACACACTACTATAAATAAACATCTCACTGCTTAAACACTAGAATTCCTTTATAACTTAGTCACTTATATTCCAGAACTTAAAAGTAGGTTTCATAAAGTATGTTCTACTTCAAAGAACCAGAAATCAAACACAGTAAACTAAATTCACCATCCTCTGCAATTCTATGGAAACACTTCCATTAATAAAGCAAATTTCTCCTGCCACCCAACAGTTTTAAGCTGTCACTCTGTGCTATTAGCCTAAATAAAACATAATTAGTAAGATACATCTGTCACATGCACACGTCAATAATCCATTCCAAACTCAAAATATTTCAGGATTAGATGGCTCACTAATGCTTGAGACTGTGGTGAAAAATTAGTGATCCCGAAATATACAACTTTCACTAAAGAGAAGTAGGGAGGCAAATACAATATTGACATAATCTTATAATAAGAGATAAAATTCAAAAAGCTCCAACATTTTAGTGAACACAAAATTAAAGGACATAAATTAAAAATTCAGCTGTTTTAAGAGAAACAGCCACGTTTGACCCTTTTCACTCCAACAACAAGCCTACACCCAAACTGGCTGAACTCTATAGCCCTACGAAACTTCCTTCTTCCCTTCCACATCTATGATATTAAAAGAAACTCACACATTAATCAAAACAGTATAGTAGATAAAGTTAAGCCATCAGATGCAGAACGGCTTTAAAGAATTAAAATCACTGCCTATCATTAAAATACTATCTGCACAGTGACTTCAGGTGCTACATGTGGAACTTACAGCCATAGAGAGTAAACGCTTGAGGGGCAGAATCTGGGTTTGTGCTACAAAACCTTTCCACAAAGGACGGATGGCATTAATATAAAATGTACATATAAGTACACTACATACAGGCTCCCAACTCCTTTCCAATTCGCTGTGGAAAGTATTCCTTTGAAACAGTTACACCTCTGCCCTGAAAGCTGCCAAAGCATCAAAGCAAAAGTGGCTTGCAATGGCAAAAAGGAACAGACCTGGGCTGTGAGCACACCCTTCATGCCTGTTACTGTGTCCAGGAACAATTTCTCAATGTTGCCAAGGTGATGTTGCAAAGCCAGTGACACGGTTACCCTCAACGCAGCAACCACTTATAGGAAGAATTTCTCAAGAGTCCCAGAAGGGACTCCTGGGGATTAGGGTAGGCTTCCCTCCCATTTCCAATACGCTGCTTATAAGGAGACGATTCTCCCCACGTTGACAGCACCTTAAGTGCCCATGAACACTCGAAAAGGTTTCTGGCTCATATGAATGGCATTTGGAAGCAATGAACGTGTCCACTACTTGCCTTTATTTAGGGCCTTGTCCAGGGTGGGAAGGCTCCTGCAGAAGCAGAGACTGGGATATAAATCAGCCTCTGCCCTTCCCATTCAACGCGGGCAGCAGCATCCCGCCCAGGCCCCGATTCCCAGCTAGGCCCCCGCGCCCGTGGACTACCTTTCCCCCGCCTCCCTCGCACCTGATCTTGTAACTCGGAAGTGTGTGCTTGCGCTTGATGATCTTCTTGAGCTGGTTGACGATGATGGAGGTGAGCTGGGGCATGGGTCGTCCTTCAAACTGGGAGCGCACCTCGAAGTCAATCAGCGGGTCCTCCACGAAGGAGAAGAACCAGTGGGTGAAGGGCACGCGAGTGAAGACCAAGCGCAGCCTCCCCACCACTCGGGACAGCTTGACGAACAGGTAGGCGGACTTGCCGAAGACCAGGTCCACGTCGATGGCCAAGTGGAAGCCCCCGCTGTACTCCACCTCCGCCTCGAAGGCCAGCTCCTCGGGGCAGGTGGCGGGCAGCGCCTCCCCGTCGGGGCCGTCGGACTCTGCGGTGGCCGAGGGTACGACGGGCCGGATGAGCCGGATGGTCTTGATGAAGGGCACCGTTTCGCCCAGGAACACGTCCCGCAGGCTCAGCCCCTCCAGCAGGCGCCCGGCCGTCTTGGTCTGCAGCAGTTCCTCGAACTCCACCTTGATCTTCTTGGTGACCCAGCGGCGGGTCAGTGCGGTGTCCCGCAGTTCCCGGAACAGGAACAGGATAGGGGCGTTGAGGAAGTAGCAGGTCGCCCGCGTCGGCGGGCCGGGGGTCTCGGGGGCCGGGGTCGCGCCGCCCTC
>NW_007730309.1:23880-45449 GCF_000696425.1 Galeopterus variegatus | reverse complement strand
GTTCCCGGCGGCGCCTCCTGGCAGCGGGCGCCCGAGCGCGCGAACGCGGGTCCTTCCTCACCTCCCGGGCGCCCTTCCAGCCCCGCCCCCCCACGCCCACATTCCATTCCCCGGCGGCGCGCGCCGCCAGCCACGTGGCTGTCATCCCGGGGCCGTGGTCCGGATCTGGGAGGACATCTGGGGGCACCGGCTGGAAGATAAGGAGGTCCGGCGGAGATGGCTTGGCGCAGTCTTGATGCCGGTCATCCCGTTATCTCGTAAGGCGCCCATCCGCCTTCTCTGGCCGTGGTCCCTGCCTGTGACCTCTGCAGCAGCCTGCTTCGTCCTGCAGTGTGGCTCTTCCCTTCGCGCCCCTGACGGCGGAGCCGGCGGCGGCGGCTTTCTCTTCAGGGTAGTGCCGCAGGGGATCTGAGCGGACCGTTCGGACACTTCCCAAGCCGATGACAGGAGAGGACTGACTGCCTCAGAGACGGCCATGGCTGACCACCATTCCGACCAGCAGACGCTCTGCGTTGGAGGATGGTGGGCCCTGGAAAGGAGGGACAGAGGGGAAAGGGCGTAAGATGCGGACTGACTTCCCCACCTAGGTGGATATCCAAAATTTAAATGAGAAGGAAGATTGAGATCCAAGAGGAGTAATGATGAGTGAGATGAATTATCCAGGTGATTGTAAGATGAATAGTGACTCACTGTGAAGCTCTTGTTAAGCCCCCGTGTGTGTTACCACATTGAGTCCATCTACGAGGCAGTTATTGTTAGCTCCGCCCATTTTACAGACGCAAACACGGGTGCAGAGAGCCTAAGGCAGTTGCCCGGGAGTCTCATAGTGGAGCAGGTTTGTCTAACACTAAACCCTAAGCTCTTGTTCACTACTCTGTACCATAACATAAAGATTGCTAGAATTGTAGGGGGCGCTGATCGGTTCCCTGGTGCACTAGAACGGAGAGATGGGGAGGGGTATCAGGGAAGACTTAAGACGATTTTGTACAGGGTAGCGCCTTGACCAATGCCATTAGAGTTAATGAAGCCAGGTTGCCCAGCAACAATGTGAAGTCCTCACATCCTCTGGCTACTTAGTGGTTACATCATAAATGCTTATATCCCTCCAACCACATGGACTCCACAACAGTTTTAGACCTACAGGGGTCAAATATTTCATACCTAAAAGTCAGGCAGATCTAGCTGGCCCTAAAGTGCCAAGGCAGTGTTCCTCCTAGCCCTTGAAAATCTTCAAGCCAGGGATTCTCTTGACTGGTGATTCTAGAACTAAAACAGAATTCTGACCCAGCTGGGGAAGATACAGAACTTTGGAACCAGGCCAATCTCACCTTTCCTATTCATGCCCACGTGTGAGACCAGAATGGCTCCATTACTACCAAGACATAAGACCCATGTCTGCTGAGGGACCAGGCCAAACCCTTGCTGAGATTTCTAGGAGCTCCAGGCAATTTCTGTTCTAGTGGTCACCTCTGGCTCTTGGCCTCTGCTTCTGGGCTGCACTCTTGGTTCTATACTGTTTCAGCCCAAATGGGAAATGTAGATCTTTCCTTGATTTCCACCGAAAACCTATAACACTCATGCATCATTGTAGTAAATGTTTCAGAAGCTGGAGGTGGGTAGAGTACAGAAGCAGTTCTTCACTGATGGAGTTTGGATGTGTTGTCCCCTCCAAAACTCATGTGAAAATCTGATCCCCGATGTGGCGGTGTTGGAAACTAATTGAGTCATGGGGGGAGATCCCTCATGAATGGATTAATGCCCTCCCTGGGGGAGGAGGGGTAGTGAGTGAGTTCTCGCTCTATTAGTTCCCATGAGAGCTTGTTGTATATAGGACGCTGGCACCTCCTCTCTTTCTCTCTTGCTTCCTCTCGCCATGTGATCTGCTTGTACCCACTGGCTGCCTGCCACTTTCTGCCATGAGTAGAAGCAGCCTGAGGCCCGTGCCAGACGCAGCTGTCCCAGAATCGTAAGCCAAATAAACCTCTGTTCTTTATAAATTAGCCAGTCTCAGGTAACTCTGTTATAGCAACACAAAACAGACTAAAACATTCACATTACTGAGATACAAAAACTTTAAACTGTTTATTGACCCATCCTGGATCTTTTTTTTTTTTTTTTTTTTTTTTTTTTTTTTTTTTTTTTTTTTTGTCTTTTTCTGTGTCCGGCAATGGATCGCAACCCTCAGTGTTGCCCCCGCACCGGGCTGGGGACTGGCAACGGGATCGCAACCCTCGGCGCTGCTCCCGCGCCTCGCTCAGCCAGTGAGCGGGAACCGGTCTGTACGTGGGATCCGAACCCTCTGGCGGGAGCGCCGCTGCGCTTCCCAAGCGGGGCACTTATCCAGTGCGCCACTGGGCCGGCCCTATCCTGGATCTTAAAAATATTCCTCACCTGCCTCCCTCCCCCGCAAGGCAAGTTGGTGGTCTTCATGAAAATGAGTTCTCAGTCTCACACTCCATCTTTCAGGCATCTTCCTCTTCTCACCTCCTCCCACCTCTTCTTTACTCCTCAGAATACCTGTGGGAACCCCAAATCATCTTAACCTATTATGTACGGACTTTCCATTCCTCAGCAAAACTTGTCCCCTGAGGGGCACATTCCGAATTGATGAAGGAGCTCAGCAAACTTTTGGGGAAGGTATAAGAGAAATATTTTCCCTTATGTTAAAAATGACTAACATTTATTGAACACTGATAATATACAGAGAATTGTGCCAGGCACAGTGTTAAGCACTTTATTATTTTTAAATATTTAAAATTTTTAAAAAGTTTGAAAATCAAAATGTCATGAGTTTCCATAAAGTCAAGTATATTTGATATTTATTTAATTTATTTATTTATTTACATTGCTAGAGAGGAAATGGCTGGGCAGAGACTCATGTGCATTTCAATGTTTCGTCTATACTGCCAGAATGTCCTCTAGAGAAGTCGTACCGTTTACACTGCACACATAGCACAATGTTGATAAGAGAAGCTGAGTGTAGTGGGGTGAAGTGGCATTTTAACAGTTCTAATAGTTTAGTGAAAGAAAGCAGATCTTTTTTTTTTTTTTTTAAAAAAGATGACCGGTAAGGGGATCTCTACCCTTGACTTGGTGTTGTCAGCACCACGCTCAGCCAGCGAGCAAACCGGCCATCCCTATATAGGATCCGAACCCGCAGCCTTGGTGTTATCAGCACCGCACTCTACCGAGTGAGCCACGGGCCGGCCTGTATTTGATATTTAAATTAGGAGGTAATGCTCTTGATATTTTGGTGTTAACATGCCTTTTATTTTATGAAATGATGCTATGTTCCTAGAAGCTTATTGCTTTTGATGCCACTCCCTAGAAAAATATAAATTCAGCCATATCCTTTTTCTTTCTTTTTTTATTATTGATGCTGATTAATAGAAAGTTAAAAATCTGAGACCCACTGGCTCCAGCTCTGAAGAAATCTGTGATTCTGAGTAGGTTTTTGTTTTGTTTTGGCATTTGGCCATTACAGAGATCCAAACCCCTGACCTTGAAGTTATCAACATCATGCTCTAACCAATTGCACTAACCAGCCAGGCTGTGAGTAGCTTTTTGAATGAAGTAGTTGTACTTTGCTTGCTTGCTGACCTTTTAATGTGTTTTAAATGACGTCATTGAAATTAAGCTGCCCAGACAGCCTTCATGGGAAGTATCCATTTCAAGGTCAAAGGCAGTTGAATACTGAAAGTTGGATTGCAGGTAAGGCTCATATTCTCACCAACTAGAGAAAGGCATGGACCACTAATGCTGCTAAACTCTGAGTCCTTCCCTGTGACCATCAAATAGGATGAGGACGACAAAGCATGTGAATTTGGAGAGTTTGTGAGTAGCACAAAAGCCAATTGGACGATAAAATGATATGAAATATAGCAAACTATGGGGAAAAGCACAGAGAAGTTTAGGATGTCTACCTAACAAATGATACATCAAACTATTTCGCGATCCATGAGAACTCAAATTCAACAACTGTTTTTTGAACATTCAGCAAGTGCCAGGTTCAGGAGATACTGAATGAGTAGGACAGAATCCCTGCCCTCAGGCGTACCAGGCCCAGGTGGAAGCAGACATATCTACATAACTCTGATGATAAAGATAGTGCTCTAGCAGAGGCACATGTGAGGTACTGTGGGAGCAGTGCCTTCTGGTTCGGGGCAGGGACAGTTGCTTGCAAGGAACAGAGACTGCCTTGGGCTAACTTAATTGAAATTATCCGTGCTAAGGGTACTGGAATATCTCCAGGAACTCAGCTACAAGACATTCAACTGGGGCTCTCACAGGAACCCCAAAGTGTGAGGGCTGCTTCTCTCTCTCATTCCCTCTGCCCCAGCCCCCACTCAGTATCTTGTCTCTACATCTCTGCAGGTCTGTGCCATTTTTTTTTTTTTTTTTAGGTCTGTGCCATTTTATTCTACAAGGCTCTTTGTTCCTACTCCCCTCATAGCCTCATCATGCAGGCAGTTTTGGAAGGCATCAGCTCTGCACCTAAATCTAGTGGGTCCTATTTCTCTGGCAGCCAGTGTGTCCTACTAGCTCAATCGCAAGTGCTGGGAAAGAAATCTCCAATTGGCTTCACTAATCTAATCATTTATGCCCAAAGGTTTGCTGCTTCTGGGCTGCTGGTAGGTGGGGCAACTTCTCCAGGGAGGAGGAGAAAATTGAGAAGACATGATGGGAAATTCTAGTCTTTTAGGGAATGAGAGATTAATTCTGGCTGGGGAAGGTGGGGGGCCTCTTGGGACAAATGGAATTTGTGTTGGCACTTGATTAGAAGTCCTTCCTAATCAGAAGGAGGCAAAATTCAGAAGTTGGAAATCCCAGAATTTAGAGAAATTGAGACCAGGATGACTGGAGGAGGGTGGTGTGAATAAGATTGGTGCAGGGAGGAGGTGAAGGAAGATGGAGATAAGACAATAAGGTAGCCGTGAACTGAGTTATGGAGGGGTCGAATGTCAGGGCAAGTTAAGATTCTATTTTGCAGTCCTTGTAAAGTCTCCAAAGGTTTTTAAGCAAGAGCATGGCATTACCACTTTTCCTTTCACCTCTTCCACCTGCAAAACCTCAATGCCGGATCAGTCCTGATATCTACCTCCTCCCTCTGCATCTGTAAGTTTATGGTCTTCATTCTCATTAGGGTGCTCAAGGCAACCCAGATGTTTTTCTCCATTACCCCAGCCAGCATCTTCTCCCATTTCCCACCACAGTGCCATCGAAACTTGCCTAGTCTCAGGCCTCCCACCCTGAACTGCTCCCCATGATGATGCTCAGGAGAGGACCCAGCCTCCTGCTTCAGGAGAAGAAAGAGGCCTGTAGGCTGGCCTTTCCTCAGTCCCTTGCTTCTCTGGCCCACGCTCACCTGCATGACACTCCCATCTTTTTATGCTTCTCTTCTGTGGCAAAGAAATAAAAACAAAACACCAAAGCAAACCCTTTTTGTCCAAGGGTGACTCTCTACTTGTGCTATGATCTCACTCTCCTCTTGGGTCCGTCTCCTCTTCCTCAGCTGTTACACTTCTCACTGTGTAATGGAGATGAAAAAAGGATTACTCAAAGCATCATGAATACAATGAGAAGCCCGAAGGGACTGCACCTCAGCAACTCCTCTGTTAGAAGGAGAAAACTGGGTACAGCCCCGATTCAAAGTTAGCTTCTGTTTTTTATTAAGACAAGGAAGTTTCACAAGAAAAATCAGTTGATTCAATCATTTCAAAAGGACACAAAGACATGGGCACTGTGACAAGTGTTATCCATAGCTAAGTGTAGCTTAAACAATGGAAACATCAGTAAAATTAACAAGGTGACATTCCAAAGTACAATTTGTGGAAAGCTAAGTTGGTTAGACTGCGATCATTATCTAAAATATAACCTTTCCTCAAATGATTTAAGCAAAGTCACATTCTTATGATTAAATCTAAGTATAATTATCTCTAAAGTTTCCACCAACAGACAGCTTGCCCCAGCAAACATTTTTTCACATCTTTTCCTTCAGCAATTCTTAAAATCTCTTAGCAGGATCAGTATGACAACCACCTGTTAGCTCTAAAATCATTAAAGTATACAATCCCATACCTAAGCAGTGATTAGAGTTGATTAGATGGGCTGTTGCCCCGCGATCTGTAGACCATCATCTCCTAAACTGAGGACTTTTGCCCTATACATGTATTTACCTAAAATCCCTATTCTAAAAATCAAATGAGAATCAATGTTATTTACTTTCAATTGATTAAATGGTCTGTTGCCATGCTGTCTGTAGACTGTTGTCTCCCAAACTGAGGACTTTTGTCCCATAGATGCATTTACCTAAAAACCCTATTCTAAAAATCAAATGAGAATCAAGATTTCTAACCCTCTACACTCAGCATATAAACCCGATCTGTTCTCTCCATTCTTACAAAATGAAAACAAAGCATATCCAAACAACATCCTGCCCTCTACCATCCACCATTTTTCTCTCTTACCTACAGAGTCAAGCTTTTTAAAAGGAGTAGCTATTTCTCTCTGATTGCTTATTCCCTTCTGTTCACTCCTTAACCCACTATAATCTCACTTCTGCCTGAACACCTGCCCCCATCCCCATGAACCTGTTTTCATCAAAGGCCCAGTGACTTCCTTGTGCCATAACCAATAGCTTTTTTTGGTTCTTTTCAGAATTCTGAGGAACATCTGACAATATGGATCATTCCTTTTTTCTTGAAATACTTCCATTCCTTGACAGGTCCATAAAGAGTACCAAGTAAGGTCAAACTTTAAACACACCCTCCCATTTTTGTTTATTAGCAAGAGAAATGGTCACTTTAAAGTTGCCTGCAATTTCTGTGTGTAGAGATGGTGACATGAGGTTGCCTTGGAGAAAATCTTCTGTGAAGAAACCCCTGCGCCTAGGGTGACCAACTGTTCCAGTTTGCCTGGGACTGAGAGGGTTCCTGGGAACAAGACCTTCAATGCTTAAATTAGAAAAGTCTTGGGCAAACTGGGACAAGTTGGTCACCTTACCTGGATGGTAACTTTAGGAGTGAAGACAATAGGCAAATAGTTCCCAACCTTCTGGGGAAAGAAAGAAAGGCCATACCAGTCCATACCCCCGGGCTGCTGGGAGGGGATCGATAGAGTCAAGGAACCTCCTGGGATGAAAGAGATCAAAACCCTGACTCCTACCTTTTTGCTTTTTAAAACATCAGCTTTATTGAGATATAATTCACATATTGTACACCTATTTAAAGTGTACTGTTTGTTGATTTTTAGTATACTTCCAGATTTGTGCAACCATCACCACAATCAATTTTAGAACATGTTCATCATCTCAAAAAGAAAACTTACACTCATGACAGTCACTCCCCATTCCTCCTCCTCCCCAGCTCCCTAGCCCTAGGCAACCAAATCTAGTTTTTGTCTCCATGGAGTTTCTTATTCTAACATTTCACATAAATGAAATCATATCATGTATGGTATTTTGTGTCTGGCTTCTTTCACTTAGCATAATGTTTTTAAGATTCATCCCTGTTGTAGCATGTTTCAATACTTCATTTCTTTTTATGACTGAATGATATTATATGAATATACCACAATTTGTTTATCCATTCATCAGTTTATGGACATTTGGGTTATTCTCACATTTTTGGCTGTTATGAATAATGTTGCTATAAAAATTTGGGTACAAGTGTTTGTGTGGATGTATGTTTTTATTTCTTTTGGGTATATACCTAGGAATACTGGGTTATATGGTAACATTAATGTTTAACCTCTTGAGGAACTGCCAAACTATTTTCCAAGTGGCTGCACCATTTTACATTCCCACAAGCAGCTACATTCCCACAAGCAGTTACATTTCTCCCTCCCATGAGGGTTCTGATTTCTCTACCTCCTCACCAGTAGTAGGTATCTGTCTTTTTGATTCTAGCCATCCTAGTAAGTGTAAAGTAATATCTCATTGTGGTTTAGATTTGCATTTCCCTGATGGCTAATGATGTTGAGCATCTTTTCATGTATTTTTTGGCTATTTGTATATCTTCTTTGCAGAAATGTCTATTAAATCCTTTGCTCATTTTTAAATTTGTTTTTTTGTCTTCATTATTTTTAAGTTATGAGTTCTTTATATATTCTAGGTACAAGTCCTTTATAAGATATATGATTTGCAATTTTTTTCTCCCATTCTGTGGGTTCCCTTTTTACTTTCTTGATGATGTCCTTTGAAGCACAAAAGTTTTCAAATTTGATTGTCATTATTTTTTTCCTTTCTTTCGCTTGCACTTTCGGTGTCTTATCCAAAAAACCATTGTCTAATCTAAGGTCATAAAGAATTATGCCTATGTTTTCTTCTAAGAACTTTATAGTTTTGACTCTGACATTTATATCTTTGACCTATTTTAAGTTCATTTTTGTTTGTGGTATGAGGTAGGACTACAACTCCATTCTTTTGCATGTGGATATCCAGTTGTCTCACTCCAGTTTTTGAGATTATTCTTTTCCCCATTGAGTCATCTTGCCATCTGTGTCTAAAATCAAATAACTGTAAATGTGAGGGTTTATTTCTGAACTCTCAATTCTATTCCCTTGACCTATATGTCCATCCTTCTGCCAGTACCATACACAGTCTTGATTACTGTAGTTTTGTAGTAGATTTTGAAATCAGGAAGTATGAACCCTCCAACTTTGTTCTTTTTTTTTTTTAAAGATGACCGGTAAGGGGATCTTAACTCTTGACTTGATGTTGTCAGCACCATGCTCTCCCAAGTGAGCTAACCGGCCATCCCTATATGGGATCCAAACCCATGACCTTGGTGTTATCAGCACCACAATCTCCCAAGTGAGCCATGGGCTGGCCCCCAACTTTGTTCTTTTTTGAGATTGTTTTGGCTATCACAACTTGTTCCTTTTTAAGACTCATTAGTATCGAAACATCTTTCATGAGTAGAAGTGGTCCCTAAGAGCCACTGAAGGATTCAATAAATATTTGTTAGATATATGAAGGAGGACTCTGGCCCAAGGATCAGGGTTCAAGACAGTGTTCAGATTGCTCTGGGGGAAGGCTGACTCAGGGTATGGTGTACAGCCATTACTGGGCCTCCTTCTGACATAGTCACCCTGACACTGTGTGCATGTGTGTGTGTGTATGTGTGTGTGTGTAATATGAGAAAGCCAGGCCAGTTCTGGGGTACAGAGAGGAGAACATGCTGAGAGTTTGGAGGGCTGTGGATTTGGGGGCTGTTATGAAATTCTCCAGGCTTAAGGAAGAACAATTAAGTTCCAACTTCAGTGGCAAATCCTTAACAACCAGAATTGGCTCTTGGGAGCCACCCTATGGCACCAGCAGCAGAGAATGGACACCACCCAGGACATCTTTTTTTGTTGGCAGCAATCACAACACAACAGCATTCAGGAGCCCCAGTCATCTGGTAGTCATTGTGTAGTCCTCCAGCCTGAAGCAATCACAGCCATGATGTGTCTTCAGTGATAAGGGGAGAACAATCAGGAGGCCAACCCTTAAACTGAGCTTCTAAGACTCACCCTTGGGATAGCAGGACGGGTACTAGAATCATAATATTAGAATATTAAGGGTTATGTGACCATATTTATATGGGGCAGGGAAGAAAGGGAAGAGAACCACTGTTTTCCACTTTTCATGTTTCAAGTAGATATAACATTCCTGTCCTTTCTCCACCCCCTTGATCTGACTTATCTGATTGGTAGGTTTGGGAAAAAGTCTGGGCATAAATATCTCAGGTCCTTCCGAGTTTTCCTTAGGAGACAACCTATTTATCTACAAGAGGAATGTGTTCTACTTAGCTGTCTACCATGCAATGATAGTGGCTGTGCATGTGCTGGTGGCCTATGGTTGTTCAGCTCTGCCTGTGCCTGTGCCTGTAAATTTAAATCTGGTATGCCCTTCTAAGCTAATTTACCTTTAAATAGTAACAAAGTTGACATTTTAATCTTCCTCTATTTGATGCCAGTACTCATTCTTAGTTGGTTCAGAACTCAGGTAAGGAAGAGGAAGGCTATTGATTGGTTGATTGATCCCTAAAAATCTTTACCCCTCAGTGATTAAACATTACTAAAACTATTTATTCTCATATTTCCCTTTTTGTCTTTTTGTTTTTTGTTTTGTTTTTATAGCTACTATTCCTTCATTAGCCCATAAAATGTTGCGTGTTTCCATGATTCTCCCCTTGGCCCTCTTTTTTTTAAATTTTTTTTTTATAACCCTACATCAATTACCCGGATGAGAATATCCATTCTACAGGCTTCAACTCTCATTTCTTCAGCCACATCTCTCCTCTGCTTGTTCCCCAAATATTTCCAACTCAACCTGAACAAAGCAGAATGTCTTCCTTCTGGTAGAGACTGCTGTCTACTTGCCCAGTGTCCATCCTTTTCTTCTTCCTTAGTAACATAACCCATATTTTATTGTGAATGACAATGAACCTAGCTAAAAGACTCTTATTCTCCAATCTTCCTTACTACTAGGTATGTCTGCGTGACAGATTTATGCTATGTAGGAAGGGTTGGGTAGGATCTTCTGGGAGTCTCTTAAAAGGAATTGACTCAGCTGAAAGCTACACAATTTTGCTTTTCCTTTTTGTTCCTCTTTCTGGTTGTCTGGAATGTGGTCAGGATTTCTGGAGCTCCAGCAGCTATTTTGGAACATGAGGTGACTTTGATGATGGAAGCCATATACTAAAAATGGCAGAGCAGAAAGGTAAATGCCTGGATCCCTGATAACTTTTTGGAACTATCATAGCACCGCTGGATTTTCTGTTATATTCAGTCAAACTTAATCCTAATTGTTGCACACTACAGCCATCCTTCTCAAGCTGGCTCTTCTTTTATGTTCCCTATTTTTGGTGATGGTCCCATCACCTCACTGTCCCAGTCTTAATTGCCCTCCTTCCTCCCCCATGTTCTTTTAATTCTATCTCTTTAGCATATCTTAAATTTGTCCCCACTTCTCTATTCACATGTCCAGAGCCTTATTTCAGTCCCTCTTCTTTTCTCTTGCAATGGACTTTAATTTTTCAGTTGTCTCCTCACTTATCACTCTGCCCGTCTTGCCTCCCTCACTGTTGCCAGAGTGATCTCTCTCTAGTGCAAATGCGATCATGTCACTTCATTGCTAAAAGTCCTTCAATGGCTCCCCACAGCCATATTAATAATAATGGCTGTCACACATCAAGTGCACATAAATGGGAAGTACTGTGCTAAGCACTTTAGAAGGATTTGTATCCTCATAATTTCCCTTTGGGGTAGGTAGTGTCATCTCTATTTTATGGATGAGGAAACAGATACTTACACAGATAAATAACCTGCCAAATGTCCCTAAGCTAATAAATGGGGGAGCTGAGATTTGATCAAGCTCTGTCTAACCCCAAAGTCTCTCACTTGAAGGCCATATTCCTTTAGAATTGGTCCAAACTCATTAGCATGGCAATCTGGTCTTTGCTTCCACTCTTGCCTGCTCTCTCACTACTCCCAAAGTAGATTTTGAAGATATTATTGAAGCATTTACTTCCATTAATGCCAGGAAAGTAAAATGATAAACTCTGGTTTTGGTACAAATAAAATATTTAAATTTAAAATAATGTGAATTTTAATACACTGGCTTTTCAAATTTTCAATATAGTTTCAACAACTTCAGTGTTCTGAAACAAATTAACCACTGAAAATATGTAAAAATGTGTATGCAGAGGTGTACATTTTTCCTTTTGCTCAGGGTCCAATATTTCTTGGTATGGCGCTATCAGATTCTGTCTTTATTTATCATGGATTTTATGTTTTTATTTTTTTATTTTTATTTATTTATTTATTTTTTTAAAAGATGACCGGTAAGGGGATCTTAACCCTTGACTTGGTGTTGTCAGCACCATGCTCAGCCAGCGAGCTAACTGGCCATCCCTATATGGGATCCGAACCCGGGGCCTTGGTGTTGTCAGCACCGCACTCTCCCGAGTGAGCCACGGGCCGGCCCATATTTTTATTTTTTAGACATTGAATTAACTATTATTTATTTTGATGACTGAGTTTTTTGGTGTCCCCTTAAATTTTGTACCCAAGGTGAGTGCCTTGGCCTGAGTGCCCTGAGCCTAGCCCTGCTCATCAGCCATGGAGTATCATTTGCAGCCCCCTGAGCAAGCAACCTTACCTCCCTTATTCTTGCTATTCTTGCTTAGCAAATAGTGGGTGCTCCCTAAATATTTGTGGGTACATGAATGAATCCTTTTCCTTCTGATCTGAACATCCTTTGGTCACCCATCCCCCTGCCTATTGCCTGAATAACTCCTACTTGGGCTTTTTCAAACCTGAACTTGAGGGTCACCTCTACCAGGAAGCTTTCCCTGATTGCTCAGGCCCCCTTCCTTCCTAACCTTCTTTAAGTCTGGGTTAGGAGTTTCTCCATTGTACTCAGTGATTCTGAGCTCACCTCAGAAACAGCATTCCTTACCATGTTCTGAGATTCCCTGTTACTTGCTCTGAATCACAAGTCTACTTGTGAACTCCTCAAGAGTAAAGACCATGGCTTTCTTTTCTTTATATCCTCAGCCCCCAAATATATCTACTAGGGAGCATGCTTATAGGATGGATAGGCAAATGTATGTATATTTAAATGAATGGATAGATGGATGAACTGGATGTGTTTTAATATATAACTGGTAGCAGACTGCAAGGGGAGTCTGTATTGAAGGGAAGTAAGACTCATGAGGAGCTTTTGGCAGAATCCAGGCAAGAGTTGATCAGGGTCTAGACTAAGGCAATGCAGTAGGTTGGATTTAAATGACATTTTAGAGGAAGAGTCAGTGGAATTTGGTTGTGAATTAAGTGGATAAAGAGGAAGGATTCCAAGGCAACTGAGATTTTCAGCAGAAAGATAGGGGTTCCATTACCAAAGCAAGGCAACATGGAGGAGCAGGCAGCAGGTCTGTCACCCACATAGGGACATTGGCCCAGAGAATGGGATGACCTTGGCAAGGAAACCCAGATTCTGCAGCTTCTCTCAAGCTACACAGCAAGACAGAGTCAGAGCCTGGATCACAAGCCTGGGCTCCTAACTCCTGGTGCCTCTTCTTTTTACTGTCTCCATACACACCTCGTGCTTGCTTCACAAAGTATTGGTTATTTCTCTTTCTCAAATGAAATGAAAAACTGCTTCTAATAGTGCATTCAGGAGAATCTAACAATAGCTCTAAATTTTATCTACTTTATACTTCAATTACTAGACTTGCCAATCTCAAATCTTATCTCCCGTTTGAGGCTATCAATTTTGGCTCTCCTTCATTACAATTCAGAAACTGAACTAAATTCCGGAGCTGTGAGGCCTCTCAGAAGGTCATTTTGATTGGTCCCCTTCCTGAGACACCTATAATCAGATCCTTTTTGGATAGAGGATGACTTAGTCAGCATTTATATTCACCCTAGACTTTAATTGGTCTGCCCACCTCCAACTCTCCTCTCCTTACTGCATCCTCCACTCTGCAGCCAAGCCAAATTCAGCTACTCCCTGCTTAAAATCTTTCAGCAGCTCCCCATAGGCTCAGGTAAAGTGCTAAGTCTTGAGCATGGTCCCTCAGGCCTTTCATGATCTGACCCTTTTCTATCTCTTTCAGCTCAACACTTTCCCTGCTCACAAGCTACCCTTCAGCCTTTCTGAATGTCCTGTGATTCCTCCTTGAGACTTTTTCTTCTTACCGCCAGGCCTTTGCACATGCTGCTCCTTCCACCTGAAACTCTCTGCCTCTTCCCTTTGCAGGCAACCTACTCTTCAAGTATAGATTAAATATTCCTCTCTAGGAGACTCCTCCAGCCCTACCCTAGGCTTGGCCCTTGCTCTATGCTCATATAACATCTTGTATTTACCCTATCCTGTTGCTTATGGCAGAAACTCCTAATTTCCTCTCCAATATCCATTCATTCCTTCTTTTATTTCAAAGAAGAATTTGGGAGCAGCAAATTGTTCAGCTTTAAAAATGACATTTTCCAACCAGCCTTGCAGGTAAGAGTGGTCAATGAGCTACAAGCAGAAGTTATTGGTTGGGAGCTTTTTAAAGAGTTCTGATTTGTCATACCGCATTTCTTTTTTGTCCTTCCCTCTCCCTCCTTTCTGCCTGGGATACAGATGTGATGGCTGGAGTTGCAGTGGTCATTTTATAATCATGTGGTAAGCTTCAGGATAGATACCACACACCAAAATGGTTAAGCAGAAAGACAGAAGAAGCTTGGAGCACTGATGACATTGAAGCTGCACTCAACCTTGCAATCCCCACCTCTGCACTTCTTTTACATTGGAGGAAAAAAAATTCCTTTTAAGCTGTCAAGCTACTTTTTCTCAGGGCTTGGTTACTAGCAGCCAAATCCAGTCCTGATGCAGTATTCTTCATGCTTTCCTGTCACCACTTGTGCAATGTATATCTTGTAAACCATAGTTTCCCAGTACTGGGCACAGGGCCTGGCACATGGTCAGTGCTCAACTGATATTTGTTAAGTGCAGGAATATATTTACATGACGTACTCTCTAATTTGGTCAGAAAGATTCACCTTATTCTTCTCCTGAGGCTTTGAGACCACTTGTTTGAGGAAAGAGGCTCAGGTAGAGAGAGAACTGGCACTAGAAAGCTGTATCAGACTGGCAGAGGAGGCATCAGTATTAGCTATTGTCTTAGTCCATTTTGTGCTGCTCTAACAGAATACCTAAGACTGAGTAATTATAAACAATAGAAGTTAATTTGGCTCATGATTCTGGAGTTTGGAAAGTCCAGGATCCAGGGGCTGCTTTCTTGCTGTGTCAAAACATGGTGGAAGGTGTCACATGGCAAGAGACAGCAAGAGATGGAACTTGAATCTTTTTGTAAGCAGCAGTCATCCATTCATGAGGGTGGAACCCTCATGATCCAAACACCTGCTATTAGGCCCCACCTCCTGACACTGTTGGATTGGGGATTAAGTTTTCAACACATGCTTTGGGGGGACATGTTCAAATCATAGCAGCTGTGCTCCTTTGGAAAAACAGGGGTAGGCAGTTGTGGGGGAGAACAACATGCTGATGCAGCAACAGGCTTGGAGATGGAAAGCCCTTGATCTTCCAGTGGATGCAAACTCAAGAGCACACTCACCTCTTCTGTATTTACATTTACTCCTTAAGTGATCTCATTCAGCCTCATGGCTTTAAATACTGTTCATATGCTTGTACTTCCAAATGTACTTACTCATCCTGAACTCCTCTAGGAAACTTGTATTTCCAACAGCTTACCAGACATCTCTGCTTGGGTGTGGAATGATGTGCTGTGTGTGTAACTGAGCAGATATTCATCTGTCAATAGTTCTGCAGATAGTCCTCCCCATCTCAGTCAATGGTGCCTCTGTCCTTCCAGTTGCTCAGGACAAAAGTCTTGTGCTGTCCCTGACTCTTTTCTTTCTTTCATATCTATATCCACTCTGTCAACAAGTCCTGTTGGCTCTACCTCCAAAATATATTCAGAATTAATCCACTTCTTGCCACCTTTACCACAATGGCTGTGTTAAAGCCCGAGTCTGATCATGTTGCTCATCTTCCCAGAACTCTTCTATGGTTCCTGTGGTGGGCAGAGTAATGGTTTCCAAAGACGTCCATGTCCTCATCCTTAGAACTCATGAATACGTCATACGTTATATAGCAAAGGGGGATTAATATTGCAGGTGGAATTGAGGTTGCTAGTCAGCTGACCTTAAAATAAGGAGATTATTTTGGACTATCCAGTTTAATCAAAAAGGTCCTTAAAAGTGGAAGAGGGAGGCAGAAGGGAAGGTCAGAGTGATGTGATGTGAGATGAAGATGGAAGGAGGCTCTGAACTAGGAATGCTGCTGGCATCCTCTAAGAGGTGGAAAAGGCAAGGAAATGGATTTTCCCATAGAGCTCCCAGAAAGGAATGCAGCCCTGACAACACCTTGATTTCAGTCCAGTGAGAACTGCTGGAGGTCAGACTTTTGACCTCCAGAACTATAAGATAATGAATTTATGTTGTTTCAAGCCACTAAGTTGGTGGTAATTTGTCATAGCAGCCATAAGGCACTAATACAGTTACCTATGTCATGCAAGATAAAAACTGAAATGCTTACAGCTAACTTCAAAGTTCCAAATATCCTGGTCCCTGTTACTTCTCTAGCCACATCTCCTGCTTTCCACCTCATTACTCTCCACACACACTGGCTTCTTGCTCCAGCCACACATCTTTGTAGAATGAACGCATGATTTTAAAACTCTTCATTTTCCAGAAGAAAGAGAGGAGAGGTGACTTGCCCAAGGTCCCCCAGCAGGGACTTGAACCCAGGACTCCTGCCCAGCTGTCAGTAGGTTGCTATTTCTATTTGCTTCACTTTCACTTCAGCCCCCTCTACCAGAAAGTCTGTGGTTAAATCTCCCCTGGCACCTACTGAAGTGTTTGAATTCCCTTCCAATGAGGAAATCCTTATGGTGACCATATTATTCCTTTCTGTTAGTGAAGCTCATTTCCTGCTGCATGAAAGTCAGCCACGAAAACATTTTTCCTTCAAAAGGCAGACAAAGAAATTCCCTGGGCATCAGATTTTACTGATCAAGGCAGGCAAATTCCTTAGGAGGAAAAGACAGACCTGGCTTTCCTTGAGCTACATGGAACCTGGATAAATTTCTAAGTATTGTTGGCGATATCAATCTGATTGCAAACGCCTTCCCTTTTTGCTGACCTAGCATTTGTGTTTCCAAATAAGGTTTGGTTGGTTAGCTTGCTGCCTTTCAGAAGAGGCCCCCACCAGACCTCTGTGCTGAGTCACCTCAGAGCTGATCAGCCTCCCTTGTATTCAGCAGATACGTGTTGCAAGCTGCTCAGGGACTGATCCCCGGTCCAGTCAGCTGTGGCCAGGACAGCAGGGGTGACTGAGCATGATTGAGTATACAAGAGTAAGACAAATAAATGGGATTTTTTTTTCCCACCTGTTGTTGAAATCAGTAGAATACGAAGAAGAATGGGTAAAACTGGCCCTCCTCCTCGCCCATTCAGCCATTTGGTAGCCTTTGGTGCTTGGACTTAAAAATAAGACTAATACAAATAGTTTAATATTGTAGTATATTTCTTAGCTAATCCAAGTGCTTTTTGTGTGTGATTACGCTAATTCATTAGTACTTTAGGAAGCACAAATGAAACACAGATACAAGGCAAAAAAAAGACGCTTAGCCTTGCAGGGAACGATACAGTGCTATACAAAAGCCTATTTCATTCATGCTGTCTGGGAGGAACGAATTGACGGGTTAATTTATTCGCCTTTTCTCTTACTAACGTCTCCTACACTTAAACACCCTTTCTGCCCTCTGCAGCAGTGTCCATTTCTGATGCTGGCAGCAGCAACCCACAAACCTTTGCAGCATTCGGACCCAGTAGCCTTTGTTTTGAGGGCAAAAGGCAAGAGATGTGGATAAGTGTCCCCTGGGGATTAAGCAGAGTTGGTCCCAAGAGTGCATGTTTAGGATTAGGGGTAATGATGTGCCAGTGCTGAGCACCAGATCCCAAGTGACAGAGGCAAAGGCATGTTCCTTAGTAAGAGAGAGAGAGAGAGAGTGTGTGTGTGTGTGTGTGTGTGTGCGCGCGCGCGTGTGTGCGTGTGTATAATACTGTGGGTTCCTCGAGGGCAGAGGCCTGTCTTCTCTTGCCCAAGTCGGAGGGCAGAATGGAAAGGACTTCCCTAGATGATTGACTGACAGGTCATTTGGGGTATCTGTATTATAAACAAAGACTTCTGCTTAGCTCCCAAATACTTGCTGGGATGCATGGGGGCTCGGAAAGCAGTTTTGAGCTGAGGAGATGTACAGTGTCCCCTGCCTACACTGGCCCTTTCTGTCCACCACCCACCAGAACAGGGCCCAGCAGCTACGCATTTCAGGCTGCCTCTGCACCCTAGACACATCTGCTAAGGAGCAGCAGAGCCACATTTATAAGAAAATAGTTAGGAATCAAGTGTTTTAGTTCTTAATTTCCTCACCGATAGCAGAGTTTCAGGGAAGTACTTTGACAAGAAACTTAATAATAAACTCATCAAAATGAAACAGAACTAATGGGAAAGATTAAGATCATGATCTTCAGAAAATGCCAACCCTTTTTTTAAAGTCAAAAAAAAAAAGGAAAAAGAAAGAAAACCAAGATATTCTGCTCATAAACACCTACTAAAAGCCTTTTAAAAATAAAGGTACCATTTATGGGCATGCTACAACAGGCTAAGCCCTCAAATAAAAACTGCAGTAAGTACAGAGAATTCCCATTTCACAGAGAAGGAAATGGAGGCACAGAGAGGCTAAGTGGCTTGCACAAGGTCACACAGCTGCTAAGTGGTAGGGGCAGAATTCCAAGCCAAGTTGATCTGTGTCCAGATTCCCAACTCTTAACCCCCCTGGCACACCTGCTTTTTGCTTCCTTCCACCCCACATCCAAAGGAAACAATCAACATTAGCAAAGAAAAATTCAGTGAGACCCCTGGCCGACCATCTCCTACTCACTCACATTCCTTCAAAAGGCAAATAAGTATTATTAACACTGGAAACAATTAATAAGCATGTGTTAAAGTGTTAGGTTATAGAATGTTGTAAAGCAACACTTGCTGACCTACATTTCTTTTAGGTAATAACCTAACCACTGAGCTTTGGACTGACTACCTCTTCCCCCTAATTACAAAATGTTGACTAGCTCCATCTTTTAAAGACCAATGAGCTTTGCAAGGCACTGCAAGTTGAAAAAGTGCCTACAGGACTTGAGTCATAAGATGGGGAAATATGTTGCAGTGCTACAAAAATATTGAACAGTATCTCTATGTTTTGTCAATATCCCTATGATTAGTGAGATTTTTTTAACAGCTTTATTGAGATTTTTTCACATACCATAAATTCACTCATTTAAAGCGTACAGTTCATTAGTTTTTAATATATTCAGAGTTGTGTCACACAATCTAACGTTAGAACATTTTTGACTCCCTAAAAAGAAACCCATACCCATCAGCAGTCACCCCCCTTTCCTCCCAACCCAGCCACCACTAATCACTTTCTGACTTTATGGATTTACTTAATCTGGATATTTCATGTAAAAAGAATCATATAATGTGTGGTCTTTCATTACTGGCTTCTTTACGTGGCATAATGTTTTCAAAGTTCATCCATGTTGTAGCATGTATCAGTATTTGATTCTTTTTAATAGCCAAATAATATTCCATTGTGTGGCAGTATGATTTGTTTATGCATTCATCAGTCGTTAAAAGTTTAGGTTGTTTCCACCTTTTAGCTATGAATAATGCTATATTCTATTGATCTATGTGTCCATCCTCCTGCCAGTACCACACCATCTTGTTTACTGTGGCTTTGTAGCAGATTTTGAAATCAGTGAGTGTGAGTCTCGATGCTGATCTCTTTCTTGAATATATTAGCTATTCTGGGTCCCTAGCATTTTCATATAAATTTTAGGATCAGCTTGTCAATTTCTGCCAAAAAGGCAATTGGGATTTTGATAGGGATTTTATTGAATCTATAAATCAATTTGGGGAGTATTGAACAATGTTAAGACGATTGATCCATGAACAGGTTCTGTCTTCTCATTTATTTAGGTCTTCTTTAATTTCTTTCAATAATACGTTGTACTTTTCAGCGTAACAGTCTTGTACTTCTTTTGCTAAATTTATTCCTGAGTATTTTTTTGTGTGAGTGTGCTATTATAAATAGGATTGTTTTCTATATTTTATTTTCAGGTTATTCATTGCTCATGTATAGAGATACACTTAGTACTTAATACTATTTCAGCCCCAATCTCTCTGCCAGTTACCTCCACCACCTCTCAATACATTCTTTCACACAGTCTTCTTGAAAGCATCCCTTCCAGAACCTTCTGAAGGACTCTGGTCTGAACTAGTCAACCTGTATATCTGGTGCTGTGGTATCCAGGGCTCTCCCTCCATCACCAACTTGGGGCTTCCCTTCACCTCTTACATTGGATCTCTTTTTTCCTGTCTTTCATGTCTTCTTCTTTATTGTTTACTTTCTCCTTTTGGTGAGGAACATTTTCTAGTACCTTCCAAAGAAAGAATGTGTGAGAGGTAAATTTTTGAGGACTTGCATATATTACTTAATAATTTGACCGGGTACAGAAATAATTTTCCTTCAGAATTTTGAAACTATTGCTCCACTGCCGTGTAGTTTTGTTATCGAGAAATTGGAGACCATTTTTATTCTGTTTCTTTGCATGTGACCTGTTTTCCCCCCCGGGGGGTGTGGGGGTCTGAAGTGTTACACTGATGTGCCTCAGTAAAAGTCTGTTTTCACCCATTGTGCTCAGTACTTATGAGCGTTCCACCAAAAGCATATCCTTCAGTTGATGACTTCCTCCTCTTAATTTTCTGTTTTTTTCTTCCCAGATCTCCTATTATTTAGAGATTGGATTTCCTTGTTTGCTGCTGATTTTCTTCCCCATTCACTGTAACTTTTTGGTTCTTTTTGCTTTGTTTCCTGGAAGCATCCCTCAACTTTATCTTCCAAATTTTCTATTGAGTTCTTAATTTCTGATGTAATACTTTTAATTTTCCAGAGCTTTTCCCCTGTTCTTTCAATGCTTTCTCTCCCCTACCTTAATAGAATCCAGCTCTTGTATTACGGATACGGTATCTTCTCTCAGAGTTATGATCATTTTTAAAGTTGCCTTCTCTCTGTATAGTTTCATCTAGGTTGCTTTTTTAACAATTTGTCTTGGTATCTACTTTCCTATTAAAGCCTTTTCTCAGCAGTCAGGTAATCCTTGGTTTTCTGCACGTATTTAAGACAAGTGGGCCAAAAAGCTGATGGGATCTCTGAGTTTGTTATTGTGCTTGTAGATTTTGAGCTTAGCTATGGAATGATCTGAGTCAGCCATTCTTCGGGCAATAGCTCATGTTGTACCTTCAGATATTTCCTCTTGAGTGAGTCAAACTCCTCAGAGAATACTTTCTGAGTTTCCTGCCTTGAAGGTAAAGACCAGAATGTCAGGGTTCTGGGAACTGAAAGAGGCCAAAAAGCAGGAGGAATCTCAGAAATCGGTATGCATTCATTTGTTAGTTTTCTATGTTTTTGCTGTAATATTCCTGGTCTTGCTGTTTTACTTTCTTCAACGATTATACCTCTAGTCTTCTGCCAGAGAGGCAGTCACCAGTAATGTGGAGTGACAGAAGGGAATTAGTTTATCAAACAGCTTTTAACCAGTCCTACTAATTTTAATTTCCCACTTTTACCCTCATTTCTAAAGGTATTTGGTGACACCAATTCCTGAGTCTTTTGGATTTTCTGCATATTCTACTACATAAAGTTGGCTCTCAGCTTTTCTCACTGCTAGTTTGGGATTTGGCTTCCTTGGGTCTGTTAAGTCAGTTGATTCTCATCCATCTGCTTTCCAGTGTTTTGATGCTTTCCACCAGCTTCTAGAATTTGATGTTGTCTCCTAGCCTACTTTCCCTGTCCTTGTGGGTTTATCTTTACAAAATAGTCCCTTGATACAGTTTTTTTTTTTTTTTTTTTTTTTTTTTTTTTTTTTTTTTTTTTTTTTTTTTGTTTCTGGCAACA
>NW_007730309.1:8448-23804 GCF_000696425.1 Galeopterus variegatus | reverse complement strand
AAAAATAGTCCCTTGATACATTTTTTTTTTTTTTTTTTTTTTTGTCTTTTTTCCTTTTTGTCTTTTTTTTTCGTGTCTGGCAACAGATCGCAACCCTCAGTGTCGCGCCCGTACCGGACCGGGACCGGCAATGGGATCGCAACCCTCGGTGTTGCACCCACACCTCACTCAGCCAGTGAGCGGGAACCGGTCTGTATGTGGGATCCGAACCCTCGGCGGGAGCGCCACCATGCTCCCAAGCAGCGCACTGTAGCAGTGCGCCACCGGGCCGGCCCCCCTTGATACAGTTTTAAGTAAGGTTTTAAGAGGAGAAAAATTAGATTCTTGGGATCAATCCATTATCTTTACCTGTGAATCTGATGACCACCTATTTAAAAAAATACCAAGTAAAAGGTGAATAAATGTAGTGGAGGCCTTTCTTCTCCTTTATTCTCCTTTTCCCCTTGGGTTCCATTAATCTGTCTTCTCCCAGCTTATGTATAAAGTCTCTGATTATTTATTCATGGTTCCTTTTGATGCCTCCTCTTCCTCTTTCTGTCCCCTAAATGATAGGGACCTCCAGATTTTGGTTCTCAGTTCTTTCTCATCTCTGGCCTTCCCATCCTTCAGGTCGTCAAAAGCCATCATCTCAGAATGGCCTTCCCAGGCCATGCTTGCTAAACTGCTCCCCAAATGCCATCACTCTGTGTCATCTCCCTGATTATGTCCCTCATAACACTCATCACCATCTGAAGTTATGTTTATTTGTTTATTCTCTGTCTCCTCTTGTCAGAGTGCAGACTCCATAAAGGCAGCAGCTGCATCTATCTTGTTCACTGCTATACTGAACAGTGCCTGCCTGGCACATAATAGGTGCTCAGTAATACCATCTGAATCAATGAATGAAAGATGTGGCCTTTCCCTATATGTCTTCATCTTATTTTTACGTGTCTTCCTTCTCTATTTCTATACTTTTCATACCTGTCCTTTAGTAATCACCCGCATACTAAGACTTACTAAGACACACTCAGTGCCTTTGCACAAGCAGTCATCTTAGAATGGAGTACCCTTGACTCCCTGCCACACTCCCTGTTTATTCTGGAAGATGCTCTGTCCCTTCCCCAGGCCTTCTGACCACCCCTTCCTTTGCATTTCTATCCTTTCCTCTATTGCCCCACAGGGTCCTTTAATTTGCTAATATGCCTGTCACTTCAGCCATACTGTGCTCCATGAGGGTAGGGACTATAATTTTATCTGTCTTTATAACTCCAGGTCCAGGAATTCAGTGTATTGAATGAATGATTTAGATACATTTGGTATATATGAACCCCCATGGGTAGAAGAGCACACTCTTCACAACCATTAATCCCATAAGGCACATCTGTGGGCATGTTTTTCTTTTGCAAACAGAAGAGGAGCTTTGATAATTAGATTCATTCATAGGTACTGGTTTAGGAGTCTTATTGGGCTTTATACATACATATTTAAAAGAAATCCATTTGAGGACCTGAATTTTTTTGAGTGCTTGAATGCATATATTAAATAAACCCATGGTTGTCAAATCTCCTCTTTTCCCAGAACTCTACAGAAATCGACTTAGACTGTCATTCACCCCCCAAGAAATTCTGTTCTCATTTGCACAAAAGCCACTTTCCTATAACCACTCTTGGGCTCTTTACATCTCTGATACCTTTGGATCAATAGGTGGAAGGGGCTCAGGAGTTGCAGACATTTTTACCCTCACTGTCTTACTTCCTGGCTCAGACAAAAATATCTTTGGACTGAAGACAGACCAAGAGCTGGCCTAAGAACATCGATCCCACTTGTTTTAGACCATGTGCCTTTTCACAGTCATTCCAGTCAGCATGTGAGTAATTAAGAGCATCCCTAGACTGATGAGAGTTCAGTCCGTTCCACAAAATTGCTTAGCTGGGCAGACCTTTCTCCTTTCATATTCTTCAATTGCCTCAAAAGTCTATGGGGCTGGGGTGGAGGGAGAGCAGATCCCTTTCTTAAAGAAGGGGAGTCAAACTGTCTTTTTGACCAAGGACAATTTCCTACTACAACATTTAACATGCAATTCATTTGTTCTAACGAGCGAAACTGACACGTATTTCCAATGTAATGTGAAGGTTAAGAATCTTCTACTTTTAAACTGTTCCACATGTCTCTACTTTGCAAAGGATCCTTCAAAGGATTTCATATTACTCTTAACCACAAAGCTACCACAAATGGCCTTGCATATTGCCCCCTCTTACCTTTGTTTCAGAGTTTAGAGGTTATATGTAAAGCTTGAATGAATTGCATTTAGTTCATGAAATCAAAAATTCCCTTCTGCTCTTCTTTATTCATACCTTTTTTTATTAATGCTTTTCTAACTGCTCGTTCTACTGTCATAATAGATGCAGGGTCAGAATAGAAACATTTCAGAAGAGACTTTAGAGCTACGGTCTGTTACAAAGAGCAAAAAGTGAAAAAACAAAGATTTGCTTAGGAAAACGGTAGTTGAGGAGAAGGGGAGGAAGGGCCTGAGCCCCCCACCCCCCATTCTCCGATCATGTAAGTCACTCTTCTTCTTCCTCCTCTCTTGGGGACAGAGGGAGGCCAGCAGCCGTACTCCCACGGAGACTCTTTCACATGGAAACATAAAGAGACGTACCACTACCAAAGTTATTTTTAGTGAGATAATTTTGGGAATCAGTGAGCTAACCTCTGATAAGCAAGGTCAGCCTGACTTCCTCACTGCAGATGGGGAGACTCTGACATGCTTACATGCATTGTGCTTCTCAAGGGAGAACAGGTGTGCAGTTTCCTCTAAAGGCATTTGACCGTGGGAGATTTTTTTCACGTCCCAAGAAGGAGGAATGTTGGTGCTGTTTAGGGTATCTGTGGTTTAATTCAGATGCTCTTTGGCCAGAGCTGAGCCATGTCCTCCAGCATAGCTGTATCAGTAATAAAGGTGGTGTTTTCATTTCCAACTGTCTGAATCCTGTGTCTCTCAGTTTATTCAAAACTCAGGCAGGATTTTTTCACTGGGCCCATTAAAACTCCAATAAGACCCACTACACTGGGGTTCCTCTGGGTACATTTGGAAAACCACTGCTGTAGGTTAATGGGGAGCATCAAAAAGTTGAAAGCAAAGGATCAAGATCAAATTAAGAACTGATGGAAGCAGAGAGAGCTGATTGAGTCCAGAAACACTGAGGACCTAATCCAGGGTAATGATGGCTGGGAAGAGAGGAGGTCACTAAGGAGCAGATAGGTAGGCATGACTGGGTGACTGGTGGCCTGCAGCAGAGGGTAGGGGGAGCTGAGAGACATCCTGGTGGCAGACTTGGGTGGCTGTATGGATGGAGCTGCATGAAGAGGAATCAAGGGGGAAGGTAGGTTGTGATCTGGATCTGAACTGTGTGTCCTCTGCACTTAAGGACAGAGGAAGGGAAAGAGCACCATTGGCAATAGGAGGAAGAGGGAAACTATGAGACCAGAGTGAGGATTTTGAAAGGAAATTCTCCCCAGGGTTCAGGGTAGAAAATTACAAAAGCAAGATACATGCCTAGGGAAGCCTTCTCTTTGGGGCTTAGGCTTAGAGGCTGCCCACTTTAGTTCCCTTCCAGACCCACAACTTGGGAGGTGACATTAGCAGCTTCTCAAACAAGAAGACTATTGCAATTCAGGGGGTACTTTCCCATATTAAGTTTACAATTGCCATCTGGTGTCTACCTGTGTTGTAATTCCTGAAGTTATTGTGAGTAGATCTACAGGTGCTGATCCTCCTGGACCCTGAGAGGCTGGACTGTCTGGGTCTCCATCCCACTGACTTCAGTGTGTTGTGACCATGGGAAGTCCTGGCTAGTGTGATCAGCCTTCCACTACTTTCTTTGTCATCGCCCTCGCAGAGGAGTTGTAAAGATCAAATAAGATGACAAACATGCAGTGCCAAATGCAGCGGTTGTCACATAGTAGGTGCTGCCCACACTAGGTCCTCCTCCTTCTTGCATCCACAGCCCTCAATGTGCCAGATACCCAAAAAAGCCATCCTGGTGGTAGAAAACACTGACCAACTTGGGTGTGGCTCCTGGGGATAAGAACCACCCTCAGAAGATGATGGTGAAGATTCAATGTGCTGTGCCATGTAAAGAGCCACATACAGTGCCTGGCACCTACCAATACATCACAGTAGCCATTGTGACATCACACTATATATTATATTATGTATACATGTTACATTATATAATAATTATTGTAATTAATACAAATCCAAAAGAGACTAGAGAAGACAGGGACTTCAGATGTAGCAGACCAACCCATTTGACTCCATCCCAGAATATTAAATATCAAAATGCCACAAAACACTTTTCCCATAAAAAAACTCAAGCTGCTTTATTCATTTACTATCCTTCAGAATCTGTAAACAGTTTGAATTGTGGGTTGTGCATTGGCTGGTCACTCACACTTTGCAAGGCTACTCAGGAATATTTGGTAAACTTATCTTAGGGCTCAGTGGGCCGGAAGGTATAGTAAGCTGAATGGTGGCCCCCTAAAAGGTATGCCTGAGTCCTAACTTCTGGTCTCTGTAAATGTGATCTGCTTTGGAAAAGGGATCTTTGTAAATGTAATTAAGTGAATGATCGAGATCATCCTGAATTAACCATGGGCTCTAAATTCAATGACAAGTGTCCTTAAAAGAGACAGAAGAGGAGAAGACACGGGGAGAAGAAGAGAAGGTCATGTGAAGATGGAGCAAAGATTGGAGTGACGCAGTCACAGCCATGGAACACGTGAGCCATCAGCAGCTGGAGGAAGCAGAGAAGGATCCCCCCCTAAAAGATTCTAGGGGAGCGTGGCCCTGCTGGCACCTTGATCTTAGACTTCTGGCTTCCAGAACTGTGCAAGAATAAGTTTCTGTTGTTCTAAGCCACTTAGTTTGTGGCAATTTTTACAACAGCCACAGAAAACTAATATTCAAGGAACAAAACGCACTCAAACTAAATTTGATAACAAGAAACGTGGAGGAAGGGAATGTTCTAGAAGGACTTGAGGGAATATTATGGGTTCCAAGGACAGGAAGTTCAGGCTGGCATCATAAGGGACAAGACCCAGGATGGTTGGGAGTGGAGTGGCTCTCGTTCGTGGACACCTGTCCTCTCCTCTCTTGTATCCTTCTCTCTCTACCTTCAGGCTGGCTCTCTCTGGTTCTTCATGCATGTGGCCAATCCAGGCACCTTCAATCTGACCTGTCTTCACATCTCATTCTAAGTGCCTAACAGACCAACAAATGGCTCTGTGGCCTGATTCCAGATTCCAGGGAGAGACTCACTCAGCCTCGGTCCAATCAACTCTGGTCAGGGGTGAGCTCTTGTGTCTGGAGGCCTTCACCTGGGGATAAAGAAGCCACTGGCAGATACCCTTGGAGTTTTCTGCCTGAATGCCAAAGACAGTTTTGAAGGGCAGATCACCAGCCAGGCAAGCCACGCCTATCCACCAACTCGACGGGTCTCACCTTCTTCGCAGACCTTCCTTCCTGCTTAGGCAATGTCCTTAGCCTTCTCCCTCTCTCCTCCCACTCCTCTGTCTGGGGTGACCACATCTGTGGCTGAGGGAGAGGAAGAGCAGAAGAAAAGCTGTCCGTTTAGATTCTCTTCCTGTCCTAACATGAAGTTAATCTACTGGAACAAAAATATTATTGATTTTTGAGACAATAATGTATGCTACTGTTGGTAAACTATTTGGCTTGTTTTGGACACAGAACTTAATGAAAAGTCTAGTTTATTATTTTTTCATGTTTCCGTCACACTGCTACTTTAGGGCAAATGCCACAAAAGACATTTGGATGTTGAAGGACTTTACCTTTGACTATAGGGCTTTTGATCAGCAAAGCAGACTTTACCTTTGACTATAAGGCTTTTGATCAGCAGAACAAAGCCTTGAACAAAACAAATCCAAGCCAGGCAGAAGCGTCGCACGACAGGAGATGAGGGCTCTGGGGATAGTCCCATTTTTTGGTATTCATTCAATAACCAAGAGAGTTTGTTGCGTGCATACTAAGTGCTGGGTATTGAGCTAGAGCTAGGGTTACAGAGGTGAAAAAGCTGGATGCTGTGTTTCCCACATGAAGCTCCTGGCCATGGGAGAGGAGGCAGAGATAAAAGACACAATGCAAATGAATGTATAATTGCAAGCTATATCAAAGGCTTTCTGTGGAGGAAAGACGCCTTGGCGCGGTGAGAGTGAATAACTTGGACACCAGCCCAAGGGGTCAGGGAGGGCTTCTTTGAGGAAGGTGCATTTCCCTGAGGTCTGAAGGGTGAGGAGGTGTTTAACTAGGTGAAGTGGGGAAATGGACGATGGGAGGGGGTATGTTGCAGTCAAAGGGAATGTCACGTGCAGATAGTCATTATGCCATCAACATAGAAACCCACAAAAGATAAATACATGTACACGCAGACCCACAGAATTGTGGAAGAATGGCATGACAGGCAGTTGCATTCTGCCTTTTTGCTATCTGCAGGTAGAAGAGGCTGCTTGAGGCTTCCCACCAGGTCTCTGACCCCATGCAGATCTCCCTAGAGCACATTGAGATGCCCCTGGAATCCTTGACTCTAGTGAGTGCCCCTAGGGCTCTCTCAGTGTCAGAAGTTTGGTCTAAAAGAGCCTAAGCAAACAGAAAACAGTAGATTTTGTTGGAAAGAAAATGAATTGTGGAAAGAGGAGTTATTTTGTTTTCTTTTATCTTGTGTCTAAAGGGAGAAGATGGAATTCATTGGGCACAAGGAGATGCCCACCTGAGATTTTCCTGTCTGAGGTCTGCCCATTGAAGTCTGCCTGTCCATCCGAGGTCTGCTCATTTGAGGTCTGCCCATCTGTTTGCCCATCTGTCAGCCCCTCTGAAATCTGCTCATCTGAGGTCTGCCAGTCCTCCTGAGAGGGCAACCTGGTAGAGTATATTTATCACCCCAGCAGCAGGGATAAACATGGGGAAAAATAGAGGACGTGAGCAGGAGGCAACTGGCTTCTCTCCAGGACACCTTCGTGGTCATTTCTAATGGCCCACTCCTTCCTGTGTGACCCAGGAGCCAGGGTGCACCTCTCTTTCACCACCTGCTTTATAATGCTTCGTCTACCTGTCTGTCTCTCCAACTAGGCACTGCGCTCCTTGAGGACTGTGTCTTTTTCAGATTTTGTTCTGTGCCTAGTACCTGGCATCTATGTGATAAGCATCCAATAAATATTTATTAAAGGAATAAATACCTTCACGTTATCAATTTATACTCTGTTTAGTCACCAAACATTTTTAGTTTGAACCATGTTGCTTAGAAATCAGTGAATGGGATTAAATTAAGGGAGTTATTCACACTGCCTTGTACAAAGTAGGTGCTCAATCGTGATTTGTTGAATGGGTGGTTATAAATGCCTCCCTGTTAATAATGTTCTGGAACTTATATGTAGCGTGGTTTATTTCTTAATGGCATTGATTTTGTAACTAAGCCGTCCTTTGAGGTAACACTTATAAATCCCTAAGCTAGTTATTTCAGTGAGGCAGACATTTTCCAATTACTATTCTCTTTGTACTCTGCCCCTTCATTAAAGAGAGGCTTCCTCAGTTTGGCACCAACCCTTATAGGTCAGGACAACTGGTTCCCCTACCTTTTTTTTTTTTTGAATTCAGGAGACAAATACTGTAAGCCCTTCAGCAAAGGCAGTTGAGGTTCCTGTATCTTCTCCTTGCATAATGAGTCCTGCCAGTTAAGACACAGGAGGGTGGGAGGGGTGGCAGCTAGCCAGGATGGCCTGTGGCACTTCGATAAACAAACATCAATATTTATCAGAGCTGCTCCCTTGGCTGCAGAAACAGGGAGCCCTCCCTGGGCTTGTGTATAGTTTTCCCTATATGAGATAAATGTTTGGGGCCATTAAAGAAAAAAAAATGTTTGTACTCTGCTCCCCAGTTACCTAGGCTAATTTACTGCACTAGGAGGTCTTGTAGTTCATTAATAATATACAAACACAAATCAAGGGAAGAAATTGCCTTGTTAATTGACTTTGTGATGCTAATCTAAGACTCATTGGCTATAAACATTACCCAACAACTGTGTTTGTACCACATCGTGAGATTCTTTGCTTGGCCAAACTTTAGTCAGGCTCCTCCTGAATCTTCTGCTAAATCGTCTGTGCACTTCCTTGTAAAATCCAGTTTTAGCAAAGAACCCTGCTAAGTCAGTTTAGCAAGAACCCCGCATACTTGATATCAGATCAGGTTCCTCATCCTTCACCATCCTCCACCTGATATCTGATCACCCAGACCTGTCTTCAGCAAGAATCCTGTTAGGTCAGTTTAGCCTGAATCCCCCTTATCCCTGATGTTTCTTCTTAGTGACTTTCCATTCACTGACCTCTCACCCTGCTCCCTGACTATAAATCCCCACTTGCCCATGCTGTATTTGGAGCTGAATCCAATCTCTCTCCCCCCCACTGCAAGACCCCTGTATCTGTGGTGGTCACTACACCTGTCACGATGGTCCTGAATGAAGTCTTCCTCACCATGCTTTAACAAGTATCATTGAATATTTTTTTCTTTAAGAACTGGAACAATTGACTTTGGAGAATGCAGAAAGCCGCCAAAGCAGATGCTTGACATCATCGCTGCTGGGCTTTGTAAACAGACACCCACGTTCATTGGTTCTTTTTAGGAATCTGGAGGTGGAGAACACAAAGAAAAGAGACTAAGAGAAGGGGACTCGGCATCCTAGGATACATCCCAGGTGTGTTGCAAGGGAGGGCCACGCGGGGCTGTGCTGGGCTGTATAGAGTGTTTCTAGGTTTCTGCCTCAGCCCGGATGGCTGCAGCGAGATTGATTGGAAACAATACCATTAGACTTAGCTGACTGGTCCTGTTAGGAGCAAGGTTCAACAGTCCTAAGAAACCAAATCTCCCCCTGTCAGTCCTTCGCTGACATCCTGGGCTGAGGCTTCTGTCTCTTCTTCTCCTCTCTGATCATTGTTTTTGGAGAAGACAAGGGACTGTTGTCAGTTCATTAATAACGAAGTGGGAGGTACTAGAGTCCAGTGATAAGGTATCCCAGGCCAGCCTTGGCAGTCGAGTGGACCTGGATTTGAATCCTGCTCGTACTCTCTCCCCTTGCAATCACCAATCACCCACTCCTACATCTGGGAGCTGGAGTTTCAAGTTCATGAATGTGATCTAGACATTAGCAGCCTCCCAGGCTCCAGCACAACCTATGTTTCTGAGTCTGCTTGGGCCACCTCCATGACAAATCTGGCTCCTCCTCGAAGAGGCCACTCATCCATCTGCATGGGGAGCCATGAGAGTTCACTGCAGATTTCACAGGGAAAACATAGAGGAGTCTTTAAGCTGCATGCTCCACAATGTGCAGCCTTAATCCCCTGCGCTGATTTTTCTATTCTCCTTAAGGTTCCCCTTGATTTCTTCATCTCTGGGACTTTTCTTCTCTGACTTCACCCTTTCAAGTCTTCTAATTCCTTTCGTTCTTGTCTTTCTTTCTTTCTTTCTTTTTTCCTTTTTGTCTTTTTTCGTGTCCAGCAATGGATCGCAACCCTCAGTGTCGCGCCCGTACCGGACTGGGACCAGCAACGGGATCACAACCCTCGGTGCTGCGCCCGCACCTCGCTCAGCCAGTGAGCGGGAACCAGTCTGTATGTGGGATCCGAACCCTCGGCGGGAGCGCCGCTGCGCTCTCAAGCGGCGCACTGTAGCAGTGCACCACCAGGCCGGCCCCGTTCTTGTCTTTCTTGATTAAAAGAATAAAAGAAAGGAAAACTGGATCTGGAGTGTGAAGCTTGAGATTCATCTTTCTGTTCTGTAAAATGGGAATGATAATTTCTACTTCATAAAGTGAGAGGGGGAATTAAATGAGAAGTAAGTAAATGTGAACTCAAAAGCAATGTTTTTAAAACATGACCCGTAAAATCAGTTTGATGAGTTGCCACCAGCATTAAAATGAAGTAGGATAAAATAGAATAGAAAATAGAGTGCACAGCATGTAGTCGGGGTAAGTTTTGTTTTGTGCATCTTTTCTTTTGTTTATATATATATGAGTATGTGCACATGTATGTGACCACTGGAAACATAAAATGGACTTTTTATTGTGGGTTATGGGAAAAAATGTTTTAAAAACATTACTCTAAGAGCTATGTGGTTTAAAGTATTGGTTGTTAAATTTGTCTTCAGCTTTGAGGTGGTGATCTCTGCAACTTAGTGATTCACAAAGCCCTAATGTTGAAAGATCAAAGACCCCCATTTAGCCCCCAGCCAGGAGGTGAGTGACATCACACCAAAGGCGCACTCTGGTGGCCCAAGAACCTAATCCAGTTCACAGAAGTTTTTGTTAGGCTCATATAGTATTTATCAAAAAATTTGATTTAATTACTATCATTTGAAAATCAGGAAGTTGGATGGAAGAATCTAGATTTTCAATTTCTCATGAAAATTTGGAGATTTGGCCATATCAGGTGTCTTTTCTCATTCGTGTCCTGCCTGGGCTCTGGAAATTCGCCAGGCTTTTGTGCCTTGCCTGACTGCAGGGGGCAGAGGTGCTGCTCACTCCTGGCCTGGAGTCCTTCCCATCTAACACCCAGTGTTTGTTTTAAAGACTCACAAACCTGAAATGAACTGGAAGGTTCCTTTGGTCCAAACCCTCATTTGTCAGTGGATGAAGAGGACCAGGGAGAAGGAGGTGACTTATTGAAGGTCACATGGATCACCGGTGATGCAGATGGGAAAAGAATCCAGGTCTTTATCCTCCTGGGTCAGTGCTACTGTTCAGCCCTTGGGAAAAAGTGGCCCCCATCCTGGTCATAAGAATCAAGACCTTCTTAAGAGATGTGTTTGATTCACCTCAAAGGTCATCAGCCCTTACTTTTTCTCTCCCATCTCAGCCAAGGCAAATGTTTACTTTGCAAAAGTAAAATTAGATCCAGAGTGGTTTCTGCTTGGCTTAAATGGTATTTAAATGTCTTTGTCTTTGCACTGTGTGACTTTTTCTTGTGGCCTTGCCATGGCCATAGCTGCTTTGAGAGCAGCTTCTGCAGGTAGAAGACACCCGGGCAAAGGGATTCATTCACCTAAGTGGGGTTTCGGAAAGGACATTATCTTTAACATTGGCTACTTGTTTCACCCCACTTTAGTTCAAGGTCAGAGAAAACGTAGCTTGGGGTGCATTTTTTTTTTTTGTCAATCATGATCGTAGGTGATGGCAGCATTAGCAAACTGACATATATGTAACCCCCTGATCGTCCCAGAAAAAAGGTGCAGGGCAGCTCTGATAGGGCCATTTGCAGAGGGAGGAGACATCCAGTGATGGGCACTGGGTTGGGAGCTTAGCAGATATTTTTGATTGTTTTAATTTTTTAAAATTACTTTTGCATTATAAAAATTGTCACACTTACACCAAAGTAGAAAGGACGGTATAATGAATCTCCATGCATCTATCACTCAGAGTTAACTCCTATCAGAATTTTGCTACTTATGTTTCCTACCGTTCTTTTTTAAGTGTAAAATTTGATGAGTTTTAAAACTTTTATTATTTCAGGACAATTTCATACTTACAGAAGAAGGTTACAAAAATAATACAAAGAATTCCCATATACCCTTTACTAAGACTCCCCAAATGTTAATATTTGTTTTATCATTATTTTATCATATTTTAAACACACACACACAAACACACACTATTGTTAATATTCTTCTGAATACACACACCGTTAAAGAAAAAGTTGTTCATGGTCCTTGTTAAAGCATTGTAAGGCAGACTTTATTCGGACCGTCATGGTAGGTATAGGGACCACTGCAATAGGGTCTCACAGTGGGGGAGAGAGACTGGCCTCAACTCTGAATACAGCATGGGCAAGTGGGGATTTATAGCCAAGGAGCAGGGTGGGGTCAGTGAATGGAAAAATCATGAAGAGACATCAGGAATAAGGGAGATTCTGGCTAAACTGACACAAGCAGATTCTTGATGAAGACAGGACAGGTTGATCACACATCACCTGGGGGATGGTAGAGGATGAGGAACCTGATCAGATGTCAAGGATTGGGGGTTCCTGAGAAGCTGATTAATAGGGTTCTTTGCTAAGACTGGGTTTTACAAGTGCACAGATGGGCCTACCAGAAGATTCATAATCCCCATTAAAGTTAGGTCCAGCAAATAATCTTTGTCAAGACATTATTGTTATTTTTCTAAGTCATTTGCAGGTCAGTAAGTTTTGACTAATGTTTATGCTCATGCTATCATTCAAATCGGGCTGTAGAACATTTTCAGTCCTCCGGCAAGTTCCCTGGTGCCCTTTTCCAAGGCAATGCATGCTCTTATTTTTATTGCCATAGATTAGTTTTGCCGGTTCTTGAACTTGGTGAATAGAACCATGCCCCCACTGTCTTTTTGCTGAATTATTTTAAGCACATCCCAGATCTCGTGTTATTTCATCTCTACATACTCTGTAAGTATCTCTAAAAGTTATCGGCATTTTCTTATGTAATCCTGATGCCATTGTGACTATGTAAAAAGTGTTCATCACGAGCCAAATGATTATCTCCATTTTATAGATGAGTGCACTTGCTCAAGGAGGTGGAAAGATTTGCCCAAGGTCACCCAGTAAGTGAACCGGGGGAGCAGGCAGTTCTCCATCAGAGCATGGACTTCATGCTGCTTGCTTTCTGCAGTTGGCCCAGTGCAGGGTGCCCAGCAGAGGTTTTGGCTGCCTCTGGGGAGGAAGAAAGACCGGCATCCCTGCTGACCCATTCTCGCTCTTCGTGTGGTTCCTCTCAGCTGGGCCCGTAGCACACAATGGTCCAGAAATGCACTTACAGAGACCCTGTGAGCACAGCCCCCTGTGAGCACAGCAGTATTTTTTATGGATGCTGCCTGCTGCTTCCGGCTGCCTCTCTCTAAAGACAGAAGACAGGAAACAAACACTTAGCCCCCCCATGGCCAAACAGATGGAGACCTGCAGATGTGTTTGAAGGCTGCTGAGAGCTTCCTGTTCACTACAATCTAGACTTCAGAAAGGTGCTGAGACAACTTAAATCATCAAAATGCAGAAAGGACATAGGGCTTTAATATTTTAGATCATATTTGCAAATGAGTTCTAATAAACACAAGCCCACATTTGTACAAAAAAGTGAAACTAAAACCCACAGCAACCTGTTCTTTCAGGAGACAGTTAAGTGGAAACAAATCTAAAAGGCTGTTTTTCTTCCTCCTGGAAGCTCAGCACAGAACTCACCAGCGACAAAGAAATTTATTGTAAGCCTGGATCAACTCCTAGTAATCACGATTTTATTCTGTCTCTTAAATTGTAAGGTTTGTATAGCAACTAGGTAAAACAGAAACTTAAATGTATTCGCAAATTAAACCTAAACCCTTCCCGGAGGACGTATTTGTTTGTTAAAAACATCCTTGTTGCTTGTTTCTAAAACAGAGTTGGATGGAGCTCATTGAATAGAAATGTATTTTCAGCGTAAATATATTTTCCAGTTATGTAGAAATAGCTTCTCTGCTCTCCACATGCTGGGCCTGTTGACTATTATGAGATTTTCAAGCTGTGTTTCCTTTCTAGGCCCAGGGATCAAAAGGAGAGCCTCACGTATTTTCAGCGTAAATATATTTTCCAGTTATGTAGAAATAGCTTCTCTGCTCTCCACATGCGGGGCCTGTTGACTATTATGAGATTTTCAAGCTGTGTTTCCTTTCTAGGCCCAGGGATCAAAAGGAGAGCCTCATCAGGCCCAACTTGGATGGGGGAGGCAGCTGTTCTGGGTAAGGCAGAGGCCCAGGCCTGGCATGCCCTGGCACATGTGCGGCTGGCTCACAAGCCCACCCCTCTTTCAGGTCACAGCTACTTCCCTGGAAAGTGATCTGTGGTTGCTCAATTCTTAGGGATGTAGTGTAAACTCCTCAGATGACGTTCAGGGCCTTCATGAACTTACCCTTGACCTCACCTTCTCTTTTGCTTTCCTCCTATACTCCCTGTCCACCCCCTCCTTTTCCTTTGCTAATGACTACTCCCCCCTCATGTCCTAGCTATGGCATCACCTCCTCTCTGGCTCTCGGTGTGGGGGGGTCTTCCCTGGTGTAATGCCCACATCTTGCCCTGTCTGCCCTGTAAATATCAGGTAAATGTCACCCATCTGCTGTTGTGTACTTTTAAACCCAGCTCAGTGCTATACACCAAAGAAAGAAAGGCCCCACAGAGGTGTTCCAGGCATCACTTGGGAGAATACAGGCAAATCATAGGGGTGGGAAGCACTGGATCCATTTCTAACCCTGAAATCCTGTTACGGAGGCACCAGACTCCACTTGAATTTTCTTCTGTTATGCAAAAGGTCTCTCTGAGCCTTAAGACCATCATTAGAACTGGTTTCATCCATTTATCTTCATTTTAAGACCCGGCAGTAACTGCTAAGAGTGTTGACCCCTGTTGATGGGAAGCATCAACCCCTTCTGTATTTTTCACTGTCTCTGTCCCACAAAGTAAAAGGCATCATTGTGGGGCTCGAGATTCACATTGAGCTTGACTCACTTGCTTAGGGTCATCAGGAAGCAGGGGCAGAACTGGGCCTGGAACCTGTCTCCCTGCCTCGGATCCCCTGTCCTGCGCTCTAGCCTCTTGGCCATGACTTCAGCTGCATGACTTCCTCACTTTGTCCAGTCAGGGACCTCTGCCTTCAACCTCACCAGGATTCTGTCTTCATTAAAGGCAGGAAGGACTTTTATCTGCCTGCCCAAGGCTGGAGGAGCCAACAACATCTCCTCTCAGGCCTTCTCAGCACCAAAGGCAGAGAGGCGCCCTGGGCCGCCCAGAAAGGCCTCACGATCTCCCCAGAGCCTGCTGGTGTTCAGAGAAATGGGGCAGGAAGAACTCTGGAGAGTGGGCCTTTTTATTTTATTTCATTTCACAAACACAATGAAAAAAAATCCTGCTAATAGGATTGCCAACCCAGCAGGCCCAGGCAAGCAATTCCAAGTAGATGTAAAGCATCCTGGCACACCTTGAGATTGATCACAAGTCAGGAACAATGACAGGCAACCAGAAATTAATCAGGAGAGTTGCCTTTCACTAAAGGGAGGGGGTAGAGAGAGTATGTGCGAGGGCGCAGCCATTACAGCCAACGGCTCCTGATTCTGTGCCTGTTTCTCATGGGGCCCCCATGGCTCCCTGGAGCAGAAGCAGCCGCCGAGTGGCTCCCAAGGCTGCCTGATGCCTGCAGCTCTGACCACACCAAGCTCTCTTCCCCCATGGACAATCATACTGCCAGTGAAGGAGGGGCTTCCTCTGGTCCAGGTATAACAAACTTTTGGTGGTCCTGTCCCCTGCCCTACAGGCCTCACTGGGAGGGC